>NC_059107.1:4695000-4922500 GCF_020740685.1 Jaculus jaculus | reverse complement strand
TTCCTAGTGGCCAGGAGCTGAGAACGCCAAGTGGCCATGTCTGACTGTGCTCCTAGCAGAGAGTGACAGGGGCCCAGAAGCGGGTCTTCACATAACACTTCAGGTAGCAATGAGAGCTCAGAGTCAGGGAAGTTTGGAGGGGTGTTGTTTCCTGGGGCTCTCGGTATTTGAAAAGGGGGAGCTTTGAGAGGAGAGTGTTCTAGGCCGAGCCTGCCTGGGAAAAGGTGTGTAGTGAAGCAGGAAGGTGGAGGCTCTGTGTTGGGACAAAGCCCTGTGGAGGGAGGAGAAGAGCTGATGGAGGAGTCTAACAATGAGACAGACAGAGGGTTGTGGGGACATTGCCACTTTGAGAGTGACTTGGTTAGGGCTTACTTTACACAAGCTAGTTTGCTAGGCTGGGTGGTGGGTCCGGGGCTGGCTGTAGGGTGGCACAGAAGATGAGGGAGGAGGGTCCCTTAGAATCTGTATGGGGGGGACCTTAGAATCTTTATGGGAGGGACCTGGGGGGATGACACAGCAGTTAAAAGCAACTTGCTGCGCATGTGTGAGGCTGTGACTTCAGATCCCAGAACCTGTGGAAAGTCACGATGTGGTCATGTGACCAGTCTCAACACTTCTACCATGAGCGGGAGGTGGAGACAGGAGGTGGCCTGGAGCTTGAGGGCCGGCTAGCCCCCTGTACGCAGTAGAGCCACAGCGACTCGGACAAGGCAGGAGGTGAGGACTGGCACCCAAGGCTGTCCTCTCACTTCCAAATGTACATGTGTGCACATGCGCGCATGCACACACACACACACACACACACACACACACACACACACACACACAGAAGCTTGGTGGAGAAGAAACCCCAAGTATCACCATAAAGTCATGGCTACACGATGAATCAGCCCCAAATGTCCATAGTCCTTAAACTTGCTTCTTGTCTGGTTTTGGCTGTAGGATCCCAATTCTTAACCTTGCTGTAAAATCTGGCGCCTCTCCTTCTGAGAGGATCAGAAATCTTGTGTTACACTGGTCGTGGTGGTGCACGCCTTTAATCCCAGCACTCGGGAGTCAGAGGTAGGAGGATCACTGTGAGTTCGAGGCCACCCTGAGACTACCTAGTGAATCCCAGGTCAGCCTGGGCTAGAGTGAAACCCTACCTTGAAAAACAAAACAAAACAAACAAACAGAAAGAAGGAAGGAAAGAAAGAAAGAAAGAAAGAAAGAAAGAAAGAAAGAAAGAAAGAAAGAAAGAAATCTTATGTTAGTTAGCTGGGTCATGTCTAGCCTGTGCTTCTCTGGGCCTGGCCCACTCAGACCCCTCTCCTCGTTTGGATTCCTGTCCTCCCCTTTCCCTGCACAGGACTCTGCATGTCTGCAAGAAAGCTTTGAACACTCTGAAGACCCTACCACAAAGAAAGTTCTTGGGGGACCTCAGATTGTGGGGTAGAAGGAATGGGGGAAGCCCAGGGCTGGCACTTGAAATGAGCCAAATTCTATTAAAGTTCAAAATGTAATAAAGTGAGACGTAGGGGGGATGTGCCAGCTGCACGGGGCGTCATCCCGCGTTTTCTTTTTTGTTGCTGATGCAGCACGTCGTGTGTGCGGCCGTGCTTCCCGGCTGCAGCTGTCACGGGCGGGAGGCTAGGTGGTGGTCCAGGCCTCGTGGGAGTTCACCAACACCCGAGGAGGAGCGGGGGAGCAGTCAAGAGCAGATCGCAGAAACTTCCAGGCTGGCGGAGGTCCTGGGCCCCTCCTCACGGCCGGCGGTGGCGGTCAGGAGTGATCCTCTCTCCCTGAGCTCTAGCCAGCCAGTGCCTCGGGGTCCCCAGCCCCGGGCTGAGGGTAGCAGCAGCAGCGGATGCTGAGCAGCGGTCACCGATCATTACGGAACAGACAGAGGCTGTCTGCGGTCCGCAGGAGCAGGACGAAGGTGAGCTCCTGGACCCCGATGTCCCTGGAGACGGACCAAGTGCTGGGGGCCGCGTGTTATCCTAGGAAGGCTTCTATAAGGGTGGTTTGACCTGGCTTTCAGAGAGATAGGGGGGACCTCAGTGAAAACACTGACAGAACTTGCAAACACTGCCTCAGCCGGCAATCGACGTGGGTATCCAGGATATTCATTCCTGTGGATATTAACGGTGACTAAAGGCTTTCGCAGAAGGCGAGCACTCCAAACATCTCTGACGGTGATGACGATGATGACGAGGACAGAGGGGGTCGCTGGGGATGTGGCCCGGGGGTAGAGTGCTTGCCTCGCCTGTGCAAGGCTCCGGGTTCAGCCACCAGAACTACAGAACGAGTGCAGGAACGAACAAAGAAAAGCAGCCGCCGGCTCAGGGTGTGGTGAGCGATGAGCGCCCAGGCGGGTCTCCAGGCCTGCAGCTCTCCAGGGCAAGGGCAGGCTCCGGGGTGCCCCCTGGCATCAGTGCTGAGCACCATTTCAGCACCCTCTTCCTCAGGCCCAGCTAGCTGCCATCCAGGACTGAGCCTGGCCCCTCCGAACAGCTGGGCACCAACATTTTAAAAAACATCAGAGAAATGATTACAGTTTGGCCCAGATTTCTGGAGCTGAGGGAACAGCAAGATATTTGCATGAAGGCCTTGGAGGGTCTGGAGTTCTGTCATTTATAGCTTTCCTTTTAATCGCTATTTATTTTTAAGTATCTGTCTAATGTATAATACAAGCCAAGGCTCTTGAGGGCATCGCCTCCCCTTTTCAGCTCTGTTCCTAAAATCCCATTTATGGAGGACAAATAGCTTTTGGGCAAAGAGTCTTCACCTCTTCAAAGCAACAGTAAGCTGCTCCTTTCCCTGCTGGTGCCTATCTGGCGTTGGGGCAGCGCACGCACAGATTATTTCAATTCCACTTAAACTCTGTGGCTCTGGCTGGCTGTCAGACAGGCAGCTGCCGTCTCTTCCGAAGAAGAGCTGCGTGGAGTTCCCGGGGTGGATGGGCGGTGGGGGGTGGGGTGATAGTACTTGCAGCGGTCTGTCTCCATCCCCGGCTCTGCCAAGGCCAGAGGGACCTGCCCAGCTTTCCCCTGAACTTCAAAGGCTCTCTCGGCAGGATCTCTGCTCTTATGATAGGAGGGTGTTTGCTGAGTATCTTTGGGTCTCAGTGCCCTGGGCCATGTGGATTTAAGAAGCAAGTTTATTCCATCAGCCAGAATTTATGCGGCTGCAAACATGTGCCAGTCAGTGGCTATGCAAAGATGCCAAGTCATTTCCCAGGTTGGCAGGATGGTAAATCCTGCAAAGGGGAGGCATGGGATCCTGGGAGGACTCAGAGAGGGGTGCCCGACGCAGCTGGGGAGGAGGTGTCAGGGGGGCATGATGTTTGAGCACTGCAGGAGGAGCGGGTGGCACCTCCCCGCTTCGGGAGGAACACTCGAGCTCTGGGTGTGCCATAGGCGGGCCTGTCCCCTTGAGAGTCACACCCGGCTACCTGGAAGCACAGCCCAGGTGACCGGGAGAAGCAGCTGTCCCCAAAGTCCACTTGGAATGCTGGGATAGCTTGAGTGGAGGGCGGAGAGGGGAAGTTTTCCTTCTCTTCAGATGCTGGGGTTAGCTGGGGGCAACGTACTGTGGGAAACACGGGGGCAAGGAGGACCTGGCTGGGAAGTGGTGGCAGCGAGTAGGAGAGAGTTATTCCACTCACTGTATCCAGGGCCAAAGGGAGATCCGTGTGTGCCCCCGTCTCAGTGGTGGGTTGGGAGTGGATAGCCTCTTCTGAGGGGCCACTAGGAGATGGCCTGCACATCTGGTACAGTTTCCTTTCCAGCTGCTGTCCAGGGACCCAGAGGTTCTTCTCGCTGCCGGTGTGCACCTGTCGCCCAGAGCAAGACCGGGCCTGCTTGGAAGAGGGGGACCTGGTGGCTGGTTCTCAGCCCTCTCCGTGTCCTGGCTCTTGGAGGAAGGGCCTTGGGCTAGCGCCGTGCCTGTTAGTGTCCTCTGCACAGCCAGAGTGGGGGAGGCTCGCCCGGCATCTAGCGGGGTGGTACACCGCAGGGCTGGTGGTTAGGAAACCTGGGTTCCGGGCAGTGTTGACTGGTCCTCCTGCCCCTCCTTCCTTTCTCTGCTTCCTCCTCCTTCCTGTCCTCCTCTTTCTCTTTTTCCCCCTTCTCTTTTTCTGCTCCTTTTCCTCCTCCTCCTGACATCTATAGAGCGTGTGTAGCTAAGATTATATGTGACATTCACAGGATATGTGACAAATCTCCTGTCCCCACCTGCTCCTGTGCGCTGCAGGCCCTCCAGCTTGCTACTGGAACTCGGGAGCCCAGAGAGCAGCCAGGATGGAACACCCACCCGAACTCGCCTCTCTGGTGACTCAGCTCTTGAATTCAGCACAAGAAAAAGTCAGCAAGGATGAGGAGATGCACTCAGCAGCAGGGACCTCGGAATAGCTGCTCTGACAGCTTGGCACGGGTGGGCAGCACTAATTTTATCTGCCTGCAGTTCCTCAATTCAGTGACAGCGAGGTGCCCTTCCCAGATGGTTCAGGGTGGGTTTACGAGGGGATGGAGCCCTCGAGCAGGCTGGGTGTGAATGTGGAGTCCCTCTGATCTGAGACTTGTGGGGGGTGAGCCCTGCCCCCTGGAAGGCTGGGCATCACTGCCGCTAGACCCTCCAAGTCCATTTTGCAGAAGCCCATGTTGGCGAGGCCTACATTCTCACAAGAGTCATCCTTGCATTTGGGGGCTAGTCACGGACATTGCTGTCCTCACTTCACAGGTGGCAAGGATGAGGTCCTGTGTTCTCCTAACTCCTTTTTTAAAAAAATATATTTTATTTATTTATTTGTTTGCAAGAGAGAGAAAGAGAGAGAGACAGATAGAGGGAAAGAGAGAATGGGTGCACTGGGGCCTCCAGCCACGCAAATGAACTTCAGACGCGTGCATCCCTTGTGCATCTGGCTTACATGGGTCCTGGGGAATCAAACCAGGGTCCTTAGGCTTTGCATGCAAATGCCTTAACCACTAAGCCATTTTCCCAGCCCACTCCTAACTCTTGAGGTGGCCTTGTTTAGGGAAGTGGCAGAACTTTTAGGAGGGAGTGGGCCATTGGGGGTGGGGCTTGAGGGTTTCTAGACCAGCCCCACTTCCTGTGTGTGCTCTGCCTCCTGTACCACTGAGCTTTGAGCAAGCAGCTGCTCACGCCTCTGTCACCAGGAAGCCTTTGTCACGATGGAGCCCCTGCTGCCAGGCCCTCCTCACCATGAGGCTCTGTTCGCAGCTCTTCACGCCACGAGCCCAAAGGAATCTCTCCTCTCCAAGGTTGCTTCTTGTCAGGAGTTAGGCCATGCTGGTGAGGAAGGAACTGAAGAAATACCATGTCACACACTGAGCCACAGGCGGGGCTCCGTGTAGAACATGACACGTTCTTTCTGTGTGGTCTCAGCTGGGCCATCCTAATGGCTTCTCCTCTCTCCTCATCTTCCCTCCCTTTCTTTCCACCCTGTGGAGCTGGCCTGTCCAATCTGGTGGCCTCTGGCCAAAATGTGGCCACTGAACACTGCAGATGAAGCTCGGCTGTCTTGTTCGTGCGGTCAGGTCATATGCGTCTTGGAGTTGGAAGACAGCGCCAACAAGTCCCCCGCGATCGTCTAATACCGATTATATGGAGATAGGATCCTGTTTTGGACACATGGGTTAAATAATATATTTTCAAAATTACTTTTTGACATGGCCATCCATGTAGCTCCCCTCCTAGTTCTTGAGCCCATGGTCTTTGGATGAGCCCCGTAGACATAACCTGGGAGCGTGCTAGACATGTGGCATTCCGGTGCCAGTCTAGACTGGCAGAGTCATAACTGGCACTTCACAGCATTCCCAAGTGATTTTTCAGAGTGCGAGAAACTCCGAGGTCACTGGAGGTAGCTGTGAGGCTCACCTGTAAGAGGCTCTTGCTCCTCCTGATCTCAGACTCAGAGCGGAGCAGACGGAGGGCTGTGTATGGAATGGGAAGTTGGGCAGAGTACATTTTGCACCCCGCAATGGTCGTGAGTCGATGGGGTGGAATGAGGTAGCTTGAACGTCAGGTGTGCCCCGTAGCCTCATGTGTTTGTGATTAAGCCTCACACTTGATCCCCAGGTGCTGTCAATTTAGGAGAAGGAGCCTTGCTGAAGGATGTGTGTCACTAGGGGTGTTACTTGGGTTTATAAGCCCAGATCCAAGCTCAGCATTGAGCCAACAAATGTGACAACTTCCTGTTTGTGGCATGTTTTCCACACCACGATGAAGCTTCCTCTAAGCCGCATAAACCCTTTTCTCCCATCAGCTGCTTCTGGTCTGGTGTTTTGTCCCAGCAGTGAGGGAGAGGGTGACTGGAACAGCTGGGTGCCCAGTGGACCCGTGGCGGGTAAGGTCACCGTGAGCAGATAGCACTAAGGGTCAGGAGGGAGGAGTGGTGTGCGGGGGATCACACTGCTGGCAGGAAGCAGGGCTGGGAGTCTTAAGTCGGGACTCCGACTGCACACAAAAAGTGCCTGGTATGTTCCGTGGCCATCGTTGGGTTGGCTCTGGACTTTTGCGCTTCTGTGCGCCAGACTGAGGGAATCTCTTTAGACCTAGAAGAGCGGAGGTAAGGAGGAGGGTCTTAAGGAAAGTCAGCAAGCTTGCTGGCAGGAGCCCAGGAGGCCTGGCACGGACTGGCCCTCCCTTGGTGTAACATCCCAGGCTGAAACTGGAGCCTCCTGTCCTTGGGGTGTCCTATATGGTGGCCTTGATCACTAATCACCCCCATGAGTTGAGGACAGGAATCAGCTGACCATCATGTCCCCAAGGAAAGCCACATTTGGCTCCTTAATGCTCAGTTCTTGTCTCATTGGTCATTTCTTCAAGATGGGCACATCACAGGAAGACATGTAGTAGGTGGGGCTTGGATGTGTTCCCCTTAGAGAGGCTCACTATTTTTGTTTCCTTCTTCTGTCTCCACACAGTCTGACCTTGGTCATGACTCAAGAGGTAGCTTTGGATGTTCTTTCATAAGACACTGCTGTCTTCATCAGGTGAGGTGGGTGTGAGGTAGGGACACAGCCTCTCCTGCTTGTTGTGACCTGGAGTCCTCAAGGTGAAGGGTCCACATGCTGGCTCCTTTCTAGCCTTCACCAGCCTGTCGCAGAAGAGTGACCTCTGGAGACATGTCCCATTCTTCCTGTGGCTTGTCCCTTCCTTGTTGGAACAGTGGTTGAGTTACATGTGATGCATTTATTGTTCAACAAATATTTGTTGAGTGTCCACCCAGGGCCTAGCTTCAGGCTGGGCAATAGAGGATGTAGAAATAAACGTGACACTGCCCACAGCAAACCTGGCGGAGACACAGCAGCCCAGTGAGGCTATGGTAGAGGTAAGATTAGTAACAGCCATTACCTGTCGGTCAGACACAATTTGCTAGAAATTTGGCATGACTTTCTGTATTTATTGACTTTTTTGGTCATTTACATTTTGTAGATGAGGAAGCTGAGATACAGAGAAGGGAAGACACTTGCCCAAGGTCATGTTAGAGCCCGTTAGGGAAGGAGCTGGTTAAGATGTTTTCTCAATTTTCAATTGCATTGGATCAGAAATGAGCAAGAGGTGTGTTTCTGGGCTGATCTGCGAAGGCATTTCCAAGAAGGATTAACTGAGGGCAGAAGACCCTCTCCCAGAGTGGGCAGCTCTTCTGGCCAGAGCCTAGATCGAAAGAGGTCTCAGAAAAAAAAGCATTGCTACCTGCTTTTGTTTCTTGCTGGCTAGTGTGTCTTTCCCATTGTAGTCGCTGCTGTCACCAGCCTTCGCTGCCGTGAGAACTGGGCTTCGGCAGCCTTTCCACGTGGACTGAAGACCACCGGCTCTCCAGGACTGTTTCAGGGCTTCGGTGCCAGATCGGGCCATCCATTCTCACGGCCGGAGTGGACACTTGGGTCTCAGGCTCTCCAGCATGCGGACAGTTGTGGTTGGAACTTTCTGATCCGTATTGTGTAAACCAATCTATAAATCCTCTTTTGTAATATATATGTTCATATGTATTTGTCATGTATGTATGCCCTAACAAACTCAGTTAAATGAATTAAACTCAAGCATGTGGTCCCACAGACTACTTTCTTTTTCTTTTTTAGTTAACATTTTATTTTCATTTGTCTATTTTAAAGTGACAGACATAGAAAGAGGGAGGAAGAGAGAGAGAGAGAGAATGGGCATGTCAGGGCCTCCAGCCACTGCAAGTGAACTCCAAATGCGTGTGCTCCCCTGTGCATCTGGCTAATGTGGATCCTGGGGAATCAAGCCTCAAACTGGGGTCCTTAGGATTCACAGGCAAGCGCTTAACTGCTAAGCCGTCTCTCCAGCCCCTGTGGACTCCTTTCTTAACTACAGGCCTGTGAAGATCGCTGGGGCAGCACAGAAGGACAGAGGCCACACACAGAGCCGGCCCAGGGGCGGCTGGAAGCAGCGCCAGGTGAGAGTGGAAACTGAGTCCCATCCCGGTCATCCACAGCGAAGCACCCGGCCCGAAGGTGTGAAGGGAGCAGTTCCTGCCTCCCTTTCTCTCATGGTGCTGGGCCCTGGTAGGGCTCACCTAAGGGTCTCATTTGGGGTCTCTTATGTCACTTCTTATGTCACTGCAGCGTGGGGGTGGCTGGGATAGATGGCCTTCCTATCTAGAGCTGGAGATTACTGGCCCTCGGCTGTGGCGGGGCGGATCCATGTAACCCGGGCTTGCCACCAGCTGCTTTCTAAGGGGAGTCATTCTGAGACCATTGGTCAGGGAAGCAATCCAGTGTCCTTTCTCTTAATTAGAAATAGCTCACTGTGAACAACTCTTTTAGTTAGTTGCCTTTTCTCACTGTTGTGACCCCCAATACCTGACAAAAGCAACTTGGGGGGAAGGGATTATTGTGGTAGATGGCTTTGAGGGTGTAGTCAGTCCATCCTGGTGGCAGGAGCAGGGGGTGCTGGTTCCATTAGTCCACGTCAGGGCACAGAGAGGGACGGGTCCCCTTCTTGTTTAGTCAGCCCGTGAGATCGAGGGCATCTTCTCTCCTCAGCTACACCTCTCTGGAAATGCCCTCAGAGATGCCAAGAGAAGTGTGTCTTCCAGGCGATTCTAAGATCCAGTCAAGCTGACAATGAAGATGAACCGTCTCACCAACTCGCAGGCAAAGGGGGGCTTCGACTGTGCCTCGCCGCTGCAAGAGTGCCAAGGGACCTGCAGATGTGTTGGCACAAACTCAGTGGCAGAAGGCGAGCACGACGGGTGGAAGGCTGAGAAGGAAAGGAGAGGATGTGGGCAGGAGGTTCCAGCTGAGGGGTCTTGAGAGCTAAGGCCCGGAGGGATCACGGGTCGTCGGTTACATGACCAGTGACAGGGGCATGAAGAACCCCTGTGCGGCCCGGGAGCCGGGAGTGGAAGCTTACGCTCATTAGAGAGGCCCCGAGGGCCGTGCGGGGCTGCGGTATTGAATTCTAACAGGCTCGTTTCCACACAGACTTGAAAGCCGCCAAGGGCAGGCCGTGCCAGGCTTCTCCTCAGAGCTCTGGGGATAGCTCTGGCTGGGAGCTTTGCAAAGCAGGTCTCCTGGCCTGATTTGAGGTGGGAACCTGCATGTCACCTCCACTCCCCAGTGCTGGTGGAACGCCCCGCACCCTCGCGGATGCTGCCGCCGCGGCTCGGACCGAGGCAAGGCCACAGCACAGTGCCTGGTGGGGTTTGCTCCACCTCTGTGGTCTGAGAAGGGTGGACAAGGAGCGGGAGATCTTTTGAGAGGAGGGCTGAGGCAAGGCTTCCCTCTGGGCCAGTGTGACTGGTCGCCAGTCTGCGGAGAGGCTGCTTGTGAACGTGTCCCTTCCACGCAGAGCTCCCTCGTTCCTCTGCGCCTCCCTTCCATGTGGCCTGTGCTGGCTTCTGGCTGACTTGCCTCTTTCCTGGGCAGGGAGTGAAGGCCTGCTAGGGGGAGGAGCCATCAGGCCCTCTAGCTTCTTTTCTGGAGTGGGGAAGGGGAGAGGAATTAGACCTAAGGTGTGCCTGGTAGCAAGGAGCTATGCAGGGACAGGCAGGGGCACTCCCTGGACACGTAGGGTGAGATCGGAGGGACAGGCTCTGAAGAGGTGAGCTGCTGTGACATGAAGTTAGCTAAAGCCAACTCCTGGGACCCAAGGGAAGTCCTGGAGCGGAGTGTGGGCTGCAGCGGACAGAAGGTGAGGGGTCTGGGTGTCTGGAGGAGCTGGCGTCTCGGATTGGGTGAGCCTGGAGGCGGGTCCTCCCTCACGGAGCCTCTAGCTGAGAACGCAGGCCACTGCGAGCAAGCAGACTGGAGCAGACACTGCGAGGTGACTCGTGGTGGCTTCAAGCTGCTTGGCCTGTGGTCATGTGTTAGGTCGTAGTGGGCACCAAGTACAGTGAAGGTCACCTCTCAGCTTTGGTGACGTCTGGGCCAGTGGCTGTTAGGAAGCTCGTGGTCTATGGCTTGGGTGTGATGTGTCTTGTGGCCATGGTGACTCCTTTCCCAGTGGCCTTGTGGCACACCTCCCGTCTAGCTCTCAGCCCACTTGTCATGGCTGGCACAGCCACATTTTATTGTTGGAATTAGCAGGAATAACAGCAGCATTTTAGTGGCTGATTGGGAGCCATATATTAGCAGCTGTATTAATAAGTGCACAGTGACAGGAGACCAGTGAGAGTGAGAAAATGAGATACTGTATTTATCCCCAGTGCAAAATCCTTTTTATTATTAAAGACACTGGGTTAACTGAGGATAGATTTAATGTCTGCTGGTAATTTTATTCGATGATCAGCAGCCCAGGGTGCCCACTGCAGACTGAGGCCAGGACCCCTCACCTGGAGAAGCCACAGGGCTGGGAAGTTGCAGATAAGGGCATGCCCTCTGGACTCTCCTTCACACACGTGTGTGTGTGTGTGTGTGTGTGTGTGTGGACTCGGGTCACTGACAGGAGACAGGGTTACTTAGCATGGTGAAGTCAGCTCGTGTGAGTTCTGGGGTGTTTGCAAAGAGGGGTGATGTGGCTACTGTCAGAATAGTGCAGGCCTGACCTGGAACTTACTCTAAGGGGTTTGCTTCTCTAAGAAGAGCTGCTCCACATACCTGGTTAGTCCTGTACTCCGGGGACAGCCAGCTTCGGACCCCAGCACCTAGTGGAGTGTGTGTCCAAGGAGCCTGGTCTGACCTCTTAAGCCATACCATGTCTGCCCGTGGCTGGAGGAGCCCTGGTGTTAAGGAACACCGGGGAGGAACAGGTTTCAGGTGGTAGATGCCTCAGAGGCTTCCTGCAATGGGGTCTGCGTTCTGTAGAGGGGTCCTCCTTGAGACCCTGGAAAATTGTTAGTGTGGTGAGTAATTCGGACGGGAGGGTACGAGACAGGAGAGCGGCCTGGAGACATAGCTCCGTGGCTGAGCGCTTACCTATGCTTCACAAGGCCCTGGGTCCAGTCCCCAGCACCGCAACAAATACTACAGATAGGCACAGAATCCAGAATGGCCGGCAGCCAGTAGCCCCAGCCAGGGCTGAGGCCCTTGCGTGGCCTGCAAGGCCCCCTGAGCGGCGTCTCTTTGGCTGCAGTCCAGCGGCCTCCGTTATCTCTTTGTGGGTATCTTCAACATGCTCCTCAGTTCTGCCTCTCTCGATCTTCCATGGGAGCAGGCAGCCCCTCTCTGTGCCTCCTGGCAGGTGCTGGGGTAGGGTCTGCATGACAAGCATATTCATGGGGCTCCGGGGACGTAGATGGTGGGGAGGAAGAACATGGGCTTTGGAGCACCAGTGGTCTGGGATAACCTCTGGCCCTTCACTGTGCTGGCCATGTGATACCCACCCTGGGTGTGTCACTGACCTGTGCAAGCCTGATACCTGACCGCCATCTCCTCCTGACAGCGGGAGTAGTAGTAAGGCCCAAAAGGGCATGAATGAATGAATGAATGAATGAATGAATGAGTGAATTCTGGTCAAGGGTCTTCACTTCTGGCATGTGAAGTGTACCGGGTGTAGGGTGCACTATTGTTTCTTAGAGAGACTCTGATGCCTTTACGAGCCCCCAGCGTGTGTGGAGTGGGTGGTTGATTTGTTCTTTCTGCAAACACTTGGTGCTGTTTGATGGCTGTAATGTGTACAGCAAATAATAGGTACTTAATAAGTGCTTATTGAATAGATGGTCTGGCGACCTTAACCCTGGGGCGGAAGTCGTGGAAATCGTTTCTGGTTGTCTTCAGGCTCCTTGATCTCATTCTGAAGATGGGTAGTAAGGGACCTCAGGGAAAGAAAGTGACTCTCCTTAACTGTAGAACATGTGGGCCCAGCCTGTGTTTCTCAGCGTCCTGTGGGCACAGGGGGGCCTCTGCTCCCTTCTCTGAGCATGCGACTCCTCTGACTCCCTCAAGCCTAGAACACACACAAAACCATGGACAGTGCATGTTCAGTTGAGGGGTGAGTGGTCACTGGGGGAACGCTCCATGAGGGAATTTCTGGGACAGGATCTCCTGTAGGAAGATATAGGAGGAGCCAAGGACTTCCTTGAATACTTCAGGCTGTTTGGAAGTGTAAGTCCTTGTCCACATTGGGGTCCCCCTCTCCGAGCCTATGTAGGTTTGTATAACTAACGCTGAGGCTGACGATGTAGCTCCGTTGGTAGAGAGCTTGTCTAGCATGCACAAAGCCGTGGGTTCAGTTCCCACCACCTCATAAGACCAAGTGTTGTGGTTCACACCTGTAATCCCAGCAGTTGGAAAGTGGAGGCAGGAGGGTCAGAAGTTCAAGATCAACCCTGCCTACATAGTGAATTTGAGGTCAAACAAACACTAGCTTACTGCCCCTGAGGGTGAAGAAAGTGAATGGGAAAGTCATGCGGAAGCTGCCTGGGCCTGGGGGCACGCGGAGGGCATCTCAAGGGTCCGGGAGTTGGCAGCCGTTGGGACCGTGCGACCTTCACCTCCAGCGATTAATTGTGCACAGACCAGCAGGAGTCCAGGTCCCTGAGATGGTTGAACTTTTCTAGGGCTGAGGATGGGAAAATCTGGGTGATTGTTTATTGTTTCTATTTTTTATTATCAGCAGAACTTTAATTACAGCTCTCACTAAACCTACTACCTTCTGCCAGCATTTACAAGGCAATAAATTTCCCCTTCTCTCCTTGCACAGCCTAAACCTCCAGCAGGGTAGTGCATATGCACTGGGAGATATTGATTCTTTGAAGAAATTATAACAGCATTTGTTCTCAAGTAAACACACAGAAAGGGTATTATAATACGGAGGAAGAGTCGATTGTCTTTGCTTTATTAAACAACACAGCTCTCAATTGGAAGCACATTTAAATTATCAAGAGATTGGTAGAACAGACAGTCAGCAAAGCCCCCAAGGAGGCTTTGAGTGGGAGTTGAGCAGGCAGGCTTGGTCCCTTTCTCCTCTTTCTCACCCCTCATCAAACCACCGTGCTTCTCCCACCCCTCCCCTGGAAGTCCTTTTAACATCGAAGGGGCATTGATTGTGGCTCTCAGCTTGGAGGTGGGCAGCCCACTGCAAGCTGGCAGATGCAAAGCACATACAAGGCCTGCCAACTGACTAATGGCCCCGTGGGTATTGGCAGACCATAAACAAAAGCCTTTTAAAACTTCTTCTCGTGTTACTGGCAAGCAGGAAAGGTTGATGCATTCATCAGTCTAATTTGGAAAATGGTACATGGCCCACCTTTGCTGCGGAGCACCCAAGAACACATCTTGCTCAGCGAAGAGTGCTGGGCGGCAGCCTAGCTCCCAGGAGGCCGCCGGCAGAACGTTCTCTTGTGCACGGCTTAGCCTACAGTCCCACAAGCACAGTGCTGGCATCCAAAGACTGAAGCTGTTCTGTGCAGAACTGGAATGTTCTATACAGTGTTCACAGGGTGTAACCGATGCTAAGAAACAGATAAGTCTCGAGGGCCATTATGTTAATATGCATTTTTTAACCTGGAGGGGGAGAAAGGCATAGGTAAAATTTACAGAACAATTCTTTCTATCAGAAATTCACTTCATGTAGGGCCAGAGGGTTTGTGAGCAATTCTCCAGTGGAAATAAAGCAAAGAGAACAGACTGAGAAGCGCCTGGAGTCACCTCGTTCTGCTGGGCTTGTTGAACCATCCCTTTGAGCGAGGCTGGGGCGGCGGAAGGAGGTTCAGCCTGTCTGAACGGCCAGCGCTTTGCTAAAATGGTGCCGGAGCTCTGAGGGGGCCTCTGAAGCCTTGTTCCTTCTTGACATGAGGAGCGGTGCCTGTCTGCGGGGTAGCTTCAGCTGAGCTGACGTGAGACTTTCAGAACCCAGGTGCCACTCCCTGGACATGGTCCTGGTTCTCATCATCTCGTTTGACAAGTTAGTAGTGGAGACTTCTCCCTTGGCAACGGCAGGCTGGCCTGCTGGGGACTGTGCTGGTGTAAGAACAGCCACAGGAGTTGTGGCACTTGTGTTTTCCAGATGGCCGCATCACCAGCTCTCCAAGCCGCATGCCCGCTTATGCCGTGCCTCCTTACATCATGGCAAGGACACTCTTGCACTGACGGGTGGCTGCTGTGGCCCTTCCCTTCAGCATGGAAGGCCAGCGTCACGGGCAGCAGAGTGCCACGGGAGCGGCTGGCTACATGGCTCGGTGGGCAAAGCGATTACTGCACACGCGTGAGGACCCGTGTGTAGGTCCCGGCACCCATGTAAAGGATGGGCATCGTGGGAGACTTGCAGGCCCAGCAGCAGGGAGGTGGAGGCAGGAGGGCCCCTGGCTACTCAAGCCAAGTAGATGAGCACTAGGTCCAGTGAGAGATTCCATCTCAAAAAATAAGATGGAAGCCGGGCGTGGTGGCGCACGCCTTTAATCCAGCACTTGGGAGGCAGAGCTAGGAAGATTACCTTGAGCTTGAGGCCAGCCCGGGACTGCAGAGTGAGTTCCAGGTCAGCCTGGGCTAGAGCAAGACCTTACCCGGTAAAAGCAAAAGAAAAATAAATAAGATGGAGAGTGACTGGGGAAGGTGCTTGATGTCACACTCCAGCTTTCATTGTGCGTACACTCATGCGTGCACAGCCATATACACATGTGTACGCCCACACATACAAACATGAACACACTTGCACACACACTACACAGACAGCAAATACAGAAAATGGTAATAGAAACTGGGCACTATGGTCCAGGCTTTCTTTAAGAACTTATTACATTTGTGGTATTTTGTCTTCACAAGTCCTAAGACTCTGTATTATACGTATATAGACTGGTTGCCTGCTGCATGAGCTCTTTCTGGCCCATATGAGAGGAACTGTGTGCTCTATCCAAGTATCATGAGGTGAGCACCCTGCTTTCTGACGTCTGAGTACCTCAGCTGAGTTCACCATCTGATAAGTGCTATAAGGGATGCTGAGCCAGGGGCTGGGAAAATGGTCCAGTCAATGAGGTGAAGACCTGAGGCTGGATCCCCAGCACAAGCCAGGCATTGTGGTTCACATCTGTAATCCCAGCGCCGGGGAAGCAGAGACAGGAGGAGCCTGGGGGCTGGCTGGTCTAGCTGAGTCGGTGAGTTCGAGGCTCAGTGAGACACAGATGTCCTCCCGCCCCCCCCATGCACCCCACAGGCGTGCACAGCACACGCGTAAAGGAATGCGAGCCTCCATTTCTCTGTGTTTCCAGAGCCTCGT
Source organism: Jaculus jaculus (assembly GCF_020740685.1). Taxonomy (NCBI): domain Eukaryota; kingdom Metazoa; phylum Chordata; class Mammalia; order Rodentia; family Dipodidae; genus Jaculus; species Jaculus jaculus. The sequence continues at coordinate 4,906,879 of NC_059107.1, read as the reverse complement.
CCTCGGCACCGCCGAGCGTCGCGTGTCAGAGCACACCCGAGGCTCGTGCCTAGCAGATGCGGCTGCCGCACACTGGCTGTGCGAGACTCCCGAGTGAACAAGGCTTAGGTCACGTTCCTAGAGAGACAGGAGTCGCAGTCCAAGGTCCGTCCCTGTCTCCCCAATGTCCTCACTCTCACCACTGTCACCAGCTCCTCTAAGTGGCCTGTCTCCTGTGGTTTGTCCCTACCTGAACTCATCCCGAGGCTTAACTCCTGAATCTGACCGCGCCAGGGAGCCGGGTCAGCTCAGAGGTCCCCGTCATGTATGGATCCATGCTGTCTCATGGGAGATGTAGCTGTTGTCCTCACTTCTGAGAACAGGTCATTGTGAGCACCCGGGCCCTCTTGTTCCTTCTCTTTTCCACTCACACTGTCTGCTGTCCCTCTTGAGTGCCCATCTTGATGCCATCTTCCATCATGTGTTGCAGCCAGAGGGCCTTACCATGCTGTTTAGATTGTGAGCAGACAGAACTTTTCATTATGAGGTACTAAGCCTCAGGTATTTTGGTACAGTAGCACAAAACGAACTCAGGTACATTATTTCAGGTAGCAATGATACAGATCAAGACCACTCAGGTTGTTCCAGATGTGTGTGTGTGTGTGTGTGTGTGTGTGTGTGTGTGTACATACAGATATAAAACTGTATGTATACAGATGTATATCTGTAATAATCTATATATGTACATATACATGCATATATACAGTGTGTGCATGTGTGTAAGGAACTGGTATAGCTAACTTATTTAATACTGAAGTTGAACCCACATGAACTAGCTACATCTTTCCCAATTCATTTTATTTTTCCAAAAGTTGTTTTCTTTTCATATTATTTTCACACAAGCTATTTATGTTCAATATAAAGTGATGACAAAAAGAGAAGCAAGAATAAAAAAATCTCTTATTCTAACCCTAAGATAACCAGTAATTCTTTTTTTTTTTTTTTTTTTTTGGTTGTTTGAGGTAGGGTCTTGCTCTAGCTCAGGCTGACCTGGAATTCACTATGGAGTCTCAGGGTGGCCTCAAACTCATGGTGATCATCCTACCTCTGCCTCCCAAGTGCTGAGATTAAAGGCATACACCACCATATCAGGCACTAATCAGTAATTTTTATTGCGTTTTTTCAGTCTTTTTCTTCTTTTTTTAGTCTTATTTTCTGAAGAAGATATACACATTATTTAATGGGTTACTTACAAAGAAAACTTTTTAATGTTACTAAGGGCACATTTTAAAGGCAATAAATAAATTTATACTTAGTTCCATTTACTGTTTTTTCCTGATTTTACAATAATGTATAAGATATGAAAAGGCTAAATGTCAAAAATTAGCATCTCTTGAGAGAACTACTACTTCCATTTGTAGCAAAAAAAAAAAAATCCTAGCTCTTTTCCCATGAATATAAGTAATTTTCACTCCCTGAAAATAAAATTCAGCTCATATTTACGAGGCAGCATTGTCTTAATAGCTGATAGCATTGCCTTGCATTGCAGTGACATTTTTTTTTTTTAATTTTCATGGTTTCTTAGTTTGGGTCATTTACTGTTTTAAACTTTTTATTTTTTTGGTCAGTGGACGCAGAGGTGCATACACCCCCTGGTTATCTATACCTTGTGCAGCACATTTGTTTTTTATTTTTTATTTTCTCCCCCTAGGGAAAAGAATGGTTGATGTGATAAGATTGCTTGTTTAATCCCACATGACAGCTATCCCGCTCCTGGGCACGCACCCTAAGGACTCCACACTGCTACAGAGAGACTTGCCCAGCCCTGTTTATGACTGCGTCCTTCACAATAGCTAAGAATTGGAATCAGCCCAGATGCTCATCAGCAGACGAGTGGATAATGAAAATGTGGTGCATGGACACAGATGAATGCTGCGCAACACTATGGGAAAACGAAAGCATGACATTTGCAGGAAAAAGGTGATTTGGAAAGAGTCATATATTAAGTGACTCAAACTCAGAAAGACCAAAACCACATGTTCTCTCTGATATGTGGGTCTTAGCATGTAAACAGGTGTAAGTATGAGCATATCGGGAGGCGAGTGGGAGTTAAGCTTATATAGAACTGTCACCAAAAGTGAATCTGAAGAGATGAGCTGAAGGAGGGGAGAGGGAAGGGCAGAAGGAGTCATGTGACACAGGAGGGGAACTGGGGGTGAAGGGAAGTGGGGAGAGGAGGGGGGAGAGGAATAAAACGTACTATAAAAACCCACACTTGTTTGGCCAAATGGTGTGATGGTTAACCTGGACTCCGTAACTGGACTGAGGGCCACGCGGGAGGTTGACCGAGCAGTCCCGTGAGCACATCTGTCTGCGAGGACATCTCCCGAGAGCGCCCACGAGGGAGGAGACTTACCCGAGTACGTGCAGGCCGCTCCCTAGGCTGGTGACGTGGGCGGAACAGAGAGGAGAAAGGAGAAAGCCCGCCAGCGCTGCCATCCTCTTCCTCTGTTCCTGGCCACCACTGGGAGACGGACTTCCTTTGTCAGGGATCCCATCACCCTGGTGCTCAGCCTCACCCCTAAAGAGGCAGGGCCAAGGGGCCATGAACCAACCATGAGCCAAAATAAGCCTTTCCTCCTCCCACGTTGGCTGCTGTTGCTGTTGAGGTGTCTTGTCTCAGCGAAGAAGGACGAAGAGAAAGGGTGCGTCCATGTTCTTGTCTTTCAATTCACACTGTGGCCTAGAAAAGCCCTGGCCACTGACGTCCATCACCGTGAGGTTCATCTCACCCAAACGGGCTCCGGCCCCCTTCTGAATCGAGCAGAGCAGGGAGCTTCCAAACAGACCCTCAGTCTTTAAAGTTGCATCTCCTTGTCTCTAGTGGGGACTAAACGTTCCTCATGGGCTCATTGCTCTCTTGTATTTTTTCTTTTCTTTTCTTTTTATTCAAGGCAGGGTTTCACTGTAGCTCAGGCTGACCTGGAATTCACTATGGAGTCTTAGGGTGGCCTTGAACTCACAGCGATTCTCCTACCTCTGCCTCCCGAGTGCTGGGAGTAAAGGTGTGCGCCACCATGCCCGGCTCACTCATATTTTTTTTCTTTCATTAGCTTCCTGTCACTTGAGGTTAATGCTTTGGTATCAAAACAGAGAATGCAAGGGAATTCCTACAGGTGAGAGCTCTTGAACAAGATAGATGAAGATATGTCTCGAGACCCTTTCTGTTATTTACAGCCAAACCCAAAAGAGCAGTTGAGGAAGACACCAACCGCTAGCCTCTGGCATCTGCACACACACGCCCACGTACATATGAATATGCACACACATGTGCACTGCATACACATTCACGTGTAAATAAAGCCAGCTCCCCTCCACCCCTCCCCTTGCAAACAAAACAAAACAAAACAAAACAAAACAAAACAAAACAAAACAAAACAAAAAGAACAGGTTGGGCCTGAAGCTGAGGTTCCAGACTGCTACTCACGGATGGGATGGGAAAAGGGGTCGTTCGCTGTAAATGAGAATATCCTTGAAAGGAAATGTAGTCACGACTAGAAATCAATCCATTATGATGTTAAGTAGACTTAGGCAATGCTGTCATGTTTTTGCATACTAAGGATTTGCTTTAATGAACAGATTAAAATCATTTATGCATAATTTATGATCTTACTGAAAACGGTACTATAAAGCATGTTTAAGTGTGCTTGAAAAATCATTTCTTTTCTTAATAGACCTTTAATATTTCCATTTGGTCTATTCCTTTAATTCTCTCTGAAAAATTCCTCAGAATGTTTCAGAAGCCAGGCGCTGCAGTAACAAATAAACCTCTAAATTGGCCTTAAGTAATTAAAGCTATTTCCCACCCACTCTGTTAGTCTAGTGGGGAGAGTGAGTTGAGCCCGATGGGGTTCGGCTGTCAGCGGTTCCTCACAGGTTTACAGGTTTGAACATTTGGTCTCCAGCTGGTGACACTGTTCTGGGATGTTGTGGACACACTGGGAGGTGGTAACTGGCTGCGTGAAGCAGGTCTGTGGGGGAGGACCTTGAGGGTCATAGCTAGCCTGCTTCCAGCCCTGCCCCTGTTCCCTGTCCCACAGAGAGGCCGGCAAGCAGCTTGACACTTCCATCATGGTAGCCCCCTGGCCCTGATGGCCCAGCTTCCAGCCTCTCCTGCCGCCTGCCTTCCCCGACCCGCAGGACTCTGACGTTCTCCCAGGGATGCTTTGGCTGGTGAATTCTGTCGCAGCAGGGAAGCAGTGGTCAGCGCAGCTCCTCTGCTCGTTACCAGCACTTGAGGACCACGGCTCTTGGAGGAGTCAGCTCTGCATGGGGTTCTGCGAGAGGCTGTGAGAGCCATGGTGGTAGAACAAATCACTCGCTCCTCTTTTCCCCTAAAGGTAGGGGCTGGACAACTATGGTCTTATGGTCAAGGCTGAGCTGGCACCTGCTGGATGTGTGCTGTGGAAAGTGAGCCAGCTTCCTCCTCCACAATGAAGCTTCCCTTCAAAGCTGCAAGCCTGAAATAACCCCTTTATTTTCATAAGCTGCTTCTGGCTGGGGGTTTTGTCCCAGCAATGCAAAGGTAACTGCTACAAATGGTTAAGAAAATCAAAAGAATATTATTTTGTAACAGGAAATTACATGAAATTCAAATTTCAGTGTCTGCACATAAAGTGATATCAGAACATAGCTGTAGTCATTTGATTAGATAATGTCTTATCAAACTGGCTAACGGGGTGTCCCAGTGGCAGAGTTGATCGTTGTGGTGACGGCTGTGTGGCCCGTGGAGTCCATGTCTGCTCTGTCCTAGAGAAAGTTGGCCAAGACCCTCCCCGTTTTAAAGCAGCTGCCAGGAACGAACGTCTGATTTTCATGCTCACGTTTTACTAGCTGCAAGTCCCACGTCCTTGCCTAAGTCCAAAAGAGATGGCAAAGTGCAGAGAGGGAGAAATGAAAGTTCTTGGTGAGGATCCGTGAGGATCAGCTGATCGACTCACCGGGATGAACCCAGGACCTTGAGCATGCCAGGCTAGTGTTCTGCCACTGAGCTACACTGCCAGGCCAAGACTTCACCCATTCTTAGTGGAATCTGAATTAATGTAGTTTACCATAAATGACTGTCAAAAGCCTAAATTGTCTAAGTCCATGTAGGCCCAAGCCTTCCTCAGAACAATGCAATTGATTTGTGATTAGTCTCATAACTGCAACTTACAACTTGATAACAACAGCTAGAGAAATTTATAAGCAACCCAATGAGCAGTTTTAAGGAAAAAAAAATCAATTCTAGTTCTCCAGAGTGCAAAGGGACATTTAATACTGTAAATTGTCTGAGCTCAGCTTTTTTTTTTCTTCAAAAAGAAAAGCATTTATTTTCTAATTCACAGCCTCCTTTAAAGTAGGCACTTTGACCTTTATCTGAGAATAATGCTTCCCAAACAATGCAGGAGGCAGAAGTGGGAGGGTCATTCCACTTTCTCCACAATCTCAGCAAACAAAATGAGGAGCAACTGAGGAAAGCACCCAACTTCCACGAGCAAACACTCACTCTCTCACACACACACACACATGTACACACACATGCTCACTCACACATACACAAGCACACACACATGCTCACACACACACGCACACACATACACACACATGCACTCACATACACACACACACATATACTCACAAACACACACACTCACTCACATACATATACTCGCTTTCACACACAGACACACGCCCACACATCTATGAACATGCATACAATATATACACACATGCAACAAAATGATTTTGAAACATGCTCACAGGGCCACTGGGTTCAGTACCTTCATGAGGTAAGAAATATTCTGGCTTTTCTTCCTTGGAGCTCCGCTGCCCCCACTGAGAATATTCCCCACACGTGGACAGCTCTGCTATGCCCCATTCTAGTCACTTTCTTTTTTTTTTCCAGGTAGGGTCTCACTCTAGCCCAGGCTGACCTGGAATTCACTATGTAGTCTCAGGGTGGCCTCGAACTCACAGCGACAGGTGTGTGCCACACCACTTTTGTCTCTGGGACACACAGACCCAAAGGAGGGGGGAGCTTGGGAATCTGCCCAGGGTTAGATCGTGTCAGCTCGGCTCAGTCCTCGCTGCCATAGCTCTGTCAGCTCTCACTCCTACAAATTGCAATTCCTTTCTTTTCAAGGATCTTCAGACAGCTCCTGTGCTGTGGAGAAGCACAATTACTCGTGAAGAATCATGCCCAGAGGGCGTGTCTTCATGGAGCCTTTCCTACTTCTTTCTGGGTCTGGCAACCAAGTAATCAGAGGATATAAGAGCCCTTGTTCGCTGCCATAAAGTAGGTTTATAGAGATATAATTAGCAATAGTATTATCTTCATTTGGACTTAGCAGTGCTAAATGTCCTATAAGAGTTGTTTACGAGGCCGTATGAATGGTTATGGTATTAATAACACGATTAGCCAGCAGTATCAATATTTCCCACTTACGCCTCCTAATGAGCTTGTATGTGGAGTTCCAGGGTAGAGATGAGCTGGCAGACTTATAGGGAGAGAGAAGGAAGCACTTAGGAGTCAAAGAAAATGAATTTGGTAACTTTGAGATGTAGAGCCCTTGTCTTCCCTCTAGTTAATAGCTCAGAGGTCTCTGGGTACAGAATCCAGTAGCCTGGAACACCGATGTTTCTTGAGGTGGCCACCCCAGTCCACCCAGATGTGCCCCATCATGATGGTCACCTTTCCTGTGTCTTTCCCAGCCCTCACAGAGGGATTGGAGAGTTCAGTGCCTCTTATAACTTGGGGAAGAGTCAGGCCTGGGTGCCCTCCCTCTGAGGGGCTCAGCTCAGAATCTCCTAGGAGCTTGGAGAGTTGCAGCGAGCAGGGCTGGGAAATTATAAGTGCTGTCTGTCCCGCTGACCACTTTCCCATGGGGAAACTGAGGCTCAGACAGGCAGGGAGAGAGTCCCGTGTGGGATGCAGGCCCTCTAGGAGCTTCAGTACATTGTGCTGGAGTGAGCACCGGGGCTGGAGGCAAGGCCAGCATCAGGTGCCCCATGTGTCCCTCGGCCATACCTGAGTCTCGATTTTCTCCTCTGGGAAGTGGGGGTGGTGTCACTGCGTGCTTGTGAGGCTCACACGGAAGCCTGGGCGGGCTGGGGCTGGAGGAAGAGCAAGCATAGTGAGGGAACAGACCTTCTCCCTGTCCCCCTCTGTGGTTTAAGATTCCCTGGGGAATCTCTTCATCATTTCCTTCCTTCTTTCCTGCCTTTCTTTTCTCCCCCTTCCTTCCCTCTTTACTTCCTTCCTTCCCTCCCTCTTTCTTTCTTTCATGGTGTGGTGGTGGTGGTGTGTGTATGTGTATATGTATAGATGTATATCTGTATATATGTATGTATACACATGTACAGGCAGAACCACATGCTCTGCGAACATGCCTCCAGAAGTCAGAGGGGCCCATAGGCGTCCTGTGTTGCTCTTCTGCCTTGTTTTCCGTGAGACATGGTCTCTCACTGAACCTGGGGCTCCCGCTGGTTCTGGTTAGACTGGCTGACCACTGCGCCCCAGCAGGCCCCCTGTCTCTGCCCTCTCGTGGGCTAAATTTACAGGTGTATATGACCATGCCCAGCTGTTGCAAAACATGAGTATTGGGGATCAAACTTTAGGTCCTCATGCTTGCAAGACAAGCCTTCTTCTCCCCTGAGCCACCTTCCCAGCCCCTGTATCCCACTTCCTTCTCTCCACTTTTTTTTTTAATCAAAAAGTGATCTGGGGCTGGAGAGATGGCTTAGTGGTTAAGCACTTGCCTGTGAAGCCTAAGGACCCCGGTTCGAGGCTCAGTTCCCCAGGTCCCACGTTAGCCAGATGCACAAGGGGGCGCACGTGTCTGGAGTTCGTTTGCAGAGGCTGGAAGCCCTGGCGCGCCCATTCTCTCTCTCTCCCTCTATCTGTCTTTCTGTCTGTGTCTGTCGCTCTCAAATAAATAAATTAATTAATTTAAAAAAAAAAAGTGATCTGTTTCCCGAGGCAAAAAGGCCATGGCCGTGAAGACAGAAGGAGGCATGGCTCCTCGGGCCTGGCAGCGAAGCGTGTTCTCTGAACACCTCTGGGAGCCTGCAGGTCTGGCTCTCTTCTAACACTGGGGACACCAGGAGTGGCAGGACCCTCCGCCCACTTTGACGTCGCAGGAAAGCATCGATTAGCAGGGAGCCCCTTAGTGTTGGTGACCGTCTGAGTCCTCTCATTGTGGTGGGTGCAGCAGATACTCGATCACAGGATGTGCTGAGAGGAGAACGAGTGGGGAAGAAACTCAGGAGAAAGAGTTGTTGGGCTTGGGTTTTGGTACCAACGCCAATCAAGAAATACATACGTCTTGCTGGAGAAAAGAGAATCACTGTGAATGTTCTAGAGATGGTTAGGGATGCTTAGGGATGGTTCCTTTTGGAGGGGTGGTGTGCAGGAGACAGCACTCAGCCTTCGTCAGCCCTACTATAAGCTAGTTCACGCACTCCTTGGTGTCAAGACTGTTGTCGCAGGCTCCTCTTGGCCCCCTCAAACCCCCACTCCGCGACTGTAGAACGACTGATGGCAGCAGAAGGCCTTTGTCAGTGAGCCGGCGCTTCGTGTCAGTGAGTGCGTCTGTCTTTTCTCTCTGTGTCGTCTTTGCTCCGAGCCTGCATGCGTGGCCTGCAGGAAGAGGCTGTAAAGCTTAAGTGATTGGTGAGATCCGTTTTCTCCTTTTGCTTATTCTTAAGTGGGATAAACGGTGATGCCGGGGTTCCAGCCTTTGCCAGGGGAGGAAGAGCGATGCTTCAGGGTCTCTGTAAGTCCTGGAGAGTCACCGTGCCTGTGGCTCCCAGTACGTAACTGGCTGAGGCTGTGGCTGCGAAAGGTCGGAGATAGGACACCGCACCAGTCCCTACAGAGTGGATCTGGGGACATGTGCTAGTAAGGTGGCCAGTTCTTTGTGTAGCTTTTAAAGAAACATCACTTTCTCCCATTTGATTAAAGTAAATATGGTATTTATTGAGGAAAATTTGTAAAATAGAGACAAAGCATGGTGCAAAACAAATCCGAGATCTTAGGAGTGCAGAGGGAATGCTGTGAACAAATACATTCCAGCCCAAATGCTAGGTTCTCCTAGGGGTGTGTGGGTACCTGTGCACATGTACCTATCACTTCTACTAGAAAGGGATCAAAAGTGTATTTGTTCTTTATACTCACAACCACGGTGGTTCCCAGGATACTGACTGACACATCAGGACACCAGAGCTTTCCACGCACTCTGGCCATCGCCCACCCCCATGCCATCTTCTTGGCATTCCTCAGAGCAGGGTGCCGTGTCACCAGAACCCACAGCTCCATGTCTGTTGGAGCGGGTTTTGGAGCCACAGGATAGGCATTGGGGTGGACTGCCCTCTAGCTGTCACGCGGGAGTGCCAGGCTGCTCTGATTCCTTGGTGGCTCTTCCTGGGGTGCTAAGAGGACCTGGGATGTGCCTATGCAGTTGACCCTGCCTGCATGGCAGGTTTTGAGGCAAATTATTGACCTTGACCTTTAGGTATCGGTGCCTCACATCTGTTCTTTGCTGCTTCCTGGGTCATTGAAGATGACCTCCTGCTTGCTGATGGCTCCAGGGAGGTGTGTCACCAGCCTTGCATGCAACATGCTGAATTTGGAGTGGGATGATGGGGAAGGAGCTCAGGACTGCAAGTTTTTGCAGCTTGGCGAGGAAAATAACTCAAGTGGGGTTTGAAAACCTCAATGTCTTCTCTCAGGTCTTAAGAAATGCTCATTTTCTTTTCTTCATCGCTCACTAAGGGATGCCTAAGGTCTCCACCTAATGCCAATGTAAGAGCATATTTTCAGTGTTCACCACCCATTTTCCCAGAGAGATCAATTGTCCTTGACAGAGAGGTTTTGTCAGAGCTTGTACCTGCATGGAAATCAGCCAAGCGCAGGGCAGTGTGGAGAGAGCCAGGGTGACCACAGGGTGGGGCACGGCTCCCTAGTCAATATTCCCTGACCTCAGAGCTCGCCCTGGCTTTGTTGGGTCCATCCCTACCCTGCTGTTGCTGTCGGGAAGGCCTGTCCTTGAGCACGGCTGAGCGATTCATTACCTGCTGAGGCGGCCAGGTGTGTTGCACCTGGCCACGCTGGGGGCGCTTTTAGTTGGCTTAGTAATTAAAAGAAAACAAAGCCTGGATGGGGATGTGCTGGTGTTGCTGGGGTGCTGAGGCAGAAACAAGTGGGGAGACAGCTGCCGAGGTGAGAAAGCTGGTCCCTGGACTAGAGGAAAATGGCTTCACTGTAGGCTCTTTTCTTTTTTAACTGACAATTTTCATACATGCATGGTGTGTTTGGATGAAACACCTCTCCTACAACTGTCTCTTTTTCCTCTCCCCAACCCCCTTCCACCTAATCCTTCCTTTCCAACTAGCCTTTCTACTAGTTTCATGTCTTCTGCCTCCTCTTCCCTTCTCTTTTCTTACATGCTCTTGTGTAGTCCAGGCTGGCCTTGAACCCATGTAGGCAAGGGTGACGCTGAACTGATCTTTCTGCTTCTACCTCAAAAATTCTGGGATTTCAGGCATGTACCACCGTTCCTGCTCCCATGTGAGCCTCGGGTGGGACTGTCTCTGAACATGTAGCTGGGCCTTCTGGGCATTGTTTCTTACCTCTGCCCTGCGGAGCTCCTTTATTGTAATCAAATTGGATATTGGTGGTATCCTAAGAATAGACTGAAGTTTAGTGATTAAGCAATTGAGAGCTGGGACTCAAGCTCAGAGCTCCTTGACCCCAAGCTCATTTTTGCCCTTTTGTCTATAGTTGGGGTAGGTAATAAGTTGACGTGGTGCACCCAAGTTATGGCATGAATCTGAAATGTCTCTTCTAAAGGCTTATGTTTTGAAAGCTTCACCCTCCCAATTGGTGGTGATATATTGTGAGGTTATAGACACTCTTAAGGGTGGACCCCCTGATCTTGGGGGTTGTTGATAGATAAGGAGGCTGTAGAGACCTTGATGGATGGACCCTCGATCATTGGGGATATTAGTAGATTGTGAGGCTGTAGAGACTTTGATGGGTGGACCTTCGATCAGTGGGATGATGATAGATCATGAGGTTGTAGAGACTTTGATGGGTGGACCCTCGATCCATGGGATGTTGATAGATCATGAGGCTGTAGAGACTTTGATGGGTGGACCCTCGATCCATGGGATGTTGATAGATCATGAGGCTGTAGAGACTTTGATGGGTGGACCCTCGATCCATGGGATGTTGATAGATCATGAGGCTGTAGAGACTTTGATGGGTGGACCCTTGATCAGTGGGGATGTTGATAGATCATGAGGCTGTAGAGACTTTGATGGGTGGACCCTCGATCAGTGGCATGTTGATAGATCATGAGGCTGTTGAGACTTTGATGGGTGGACCCTCGATCCATGGGATGTTGATAGATCATGAGGCTGTAGAGACTTTGATGGGTGAACCCTCGATCAGTGGCATGTTGATAGATCGTGAGGCTGTTGAGACTTTGATGGGTGGACCCTCGATCAGAGGGATGCTGATAGATCATGAGGCTGTAGAGACTTTGATGGGTGGCTCTCGATCATAAGCAATCTTCCTTTAAAGGTGACTTCTGGCCCTGGGTCAGTGACTCTCTCTCTTTCTCTGTTTCTTGTCTGGCATAAAGAAGCTCCTTAACCACACTCCATTGCTATGGCATTTTGCCATGAGGCCCCTGCACCCTTAGACACAGAGTCCTGACAAGGTGAGCCAAAATAAATCCTTTTTGCATTAATTTTTCTGGTCAGGTATTTTGGTCGCAGCAACTAAAATGTAAAAACTTTCTGCCAAAGATATATCTATATTCTGAGCTCTCATGGCTACTTCTTGTGTGTGTGTGGTTTGCATTTGTGTGTGAGTATGTCCATATGTACTTGTGTGGGTGTGCAGGTGAAGGCCAGATAATAGCTTCAAGAGGTTTCCTTCGGAATATCTCCACCTTTTTTGAGACAGGGATTGGAACTTACCAATCAGGCTAGACTAGCTGGCCAGTGAGCTACAGGGATTCTCCTGTCTCCACTTTCCAGTGCTGGGACTACAGTCATGCCCAGCATTTTCCACAGATAATACGGATCAAATTCAAGTCCCTCATGCTTGTAAGGCAAACACTTTACCTGCTGAGCTATATCCTCAGCCCAGAAAGCAGGTCTTTGAAGATGTAAGCAGGGATTTGAGATAAAGGATCATCCTGGATTACCTGGGTGGGTAGTCCCCAACTCTTGTGACAAAAGTCCTTGTTATAAAAACAAGGTCAAGGGGAGTTTGAAACAGGAGACATAGTCAGCCAGGAGAGGATAAATATGATCACAGAGGCAGAGACTGGAGTGGGGTGGACACATCACAGAGGCAGAGACTGGAGTGGGGTGGACACGTCACAGAGGCAGAGACTGGAGTGGGGTGGACACGTCACAGAGGCAGAGACTGGAGTGGGGTGGTCACGTCACAGAGGCAGAGACTGGAGTGGGGTGGACACGTCACAGAGGCAGAGACTGGAGTGGGGTGGACACATCACAGAGGCAGAGACTGGAGTGGGTGGACACATCACAGAGGCAGAGACTGGAGTGGGGTGGACACATCACAGAGGCAGAGATTGGAGTGGTGTGGTCACGTCATAGAGGCAGAGACTGGAGCTGTGTAGTCACAAGGCAAGGAAGACCGCATGGCCCCTGGGTTGGAAGATGTAAAGAATGGATTCTCCCTTAGGGCCCTCATCAGGTCCCACAGCCTGCAGGATTTCAAACTTCTGGACTCCAGGCCTGTGAGCGAGTAATTTTCTGTTGTTATCAGCTACTCAGCTTGTTGTAATTTATTATTGCAGCCCTGGCAAACAAATACCAATGGCTCAGTACACATCAGAAACTAAGGATTTTTCAGCCCCTTTGCAAGCACAGTGACATCGTTTTGGATGTTAGAGGTGGCCCTGGTAGCAGTGGCCTGGGTTTTGAGGTATGGAATGCCATCTGAACCCATCTCTCCAGACCCCTGACGACATTGCAAACAGTCATAGTGTCAGTGTCCTTGTCTTGGACCCCGGGGTACCCCGCTGTGGAGTACAGTGAAAGCTGACCTGATGTTGTGTGAATTTTTTATGAATGGATTTTGCTCAGCTTGGAGGCTGCCTGTTTCTTGCCTGGAGGCTGCAGAAGGAACTTAGGGTAGCCTCACTCTCACCGGCAGCTGACCTCACAGAAGGTTATAAATAGCGGCCAGGAGTGGGCTCCGAGTGCCTTGAAGTGGAAGCGAGAGCATCTGACGACAGCTGATCCCAGGGGAGACAGCTCAACGCGGGAGCCATGGTGTCTCCTCCACTCTGATGATAATCAGAGCAGGCAGATGTCTCTGGCAGCTGGGGCTAATGGGCTGTCAGACAGGGCCAGACCCGCCCGGGACATGCTCTTTGTTCCCCGGAGTGGGTCTGAGGCCAGACTGAGGGTGCTCAAGCATGAGGCTGTTGGAGGAATGGCGTTGGGCCCTACTTGAGAGGCTGGGCCCTGCCCTGTCCAGGGCCAGCCCACAAGGAACAGGGCTCTGCCCCACGCGAGCTGGGCCGCTCTACTTTTCACTTGTGGGAAATGGCCATTTGCATTATTGATGAGAGATTAAAACCAAGCTAATTCAGTTCAATTTCTCCAATAGACAAAACTATTTATAATTAACCCAGCAGCAAAGGTCACGGATAAGGCAGGTGGCTGAACTTGTAGGGGAGTCACAACGAGGCGCCGTTTGTGCGAAGGCGGAAGCCATGCAGGGACCACTGGGAGAAGCTCACTGACAAGACTTCGCTGATGCTGACTTTGGACAGAGTTGAACAGGACATGGAGGTGGCCCGGGAGTGCCTGGTGGGGACTCGCTCTGGGTTTTGCTTTCTGCCCCGTGCTTCCCAGGGGCGGGAGACTCAGGGCTCGTACATGCTAGGCAAGTACTCTACCGCGGAGCTCCGCTCAGCCCTCTGCCCTCTGCCCTCCTTGTTTGCTTTTCTTTTTATTAGACTTGGTTAACATGTATCATTTGTACAAAATAATAGGTTTCATCATGGCATTTTTTTATCTTTTTTTTAAAATTAATTAATTTATTTATTTGAGAGTGACAGAGAAAGACAGAGAGAGAATGGGCGCGCCAGGGCTTCCAGCCTCTGCAAACGAACTCCAGACGCGTGCGCCCCCTTGTGCATCTGGCTAACGTGGGACCTGGGGAACCGAGCCTCGAACCGGGGTCCTTAGGCTTCACAGGCAAGCGCTTAATCGCTAAGCCATCTCTCCAGCCCCATCATGGCATTTTTATGCATGTATACACTGTATTTAAAGCATAGTCTCCCCTTTACCCTCTTTTGTCCCTGTCCCCTTCCCACTGGTTACCCCATCCCTCCAAGTAGGTGCCCCATGCCGTGTCTTGCAAAAGTTCTAGATTCTGTATATGACAGTGTCACAGTCAGGTTCACATTGCTGGCAGAAATCACCCGACCAAGAGCAGCTTGTGGATACAATGGTTTATTTTGGCTTAAAGATTTGAGGGGAAGCTTCATAATGGCAGGGGAAAATGATGGTATGAGCAGAGGGTGGACATCATCTCCTGGCCAGCGCCAGATGGACAACAGCAACAGAAGAATGTGCCAAACACTGGCAAGGGGACACTGGCTGTAATACCCATAAGTCCGTCCCCAACAATACACTGTCTCCAGGAGACGTTAATTCCAAAATCTCCATCAGCTAGGAACCTAGCATTCAGAACACCTAAGTTTATGGGGGACACTTGAATCAAACCACCACATTCTTCCCCTGGCTCCCATAAACTGATAACCATACATGATATAAAATGCAATCATTTAGTCCATCTTTAAAAGTGTCCACAGTTTTATCAGTCCTAGTGATGTTCAAACATCCCCATAAACTAAGGTCTTTTAACTGAGTCATAATACCAGAAAATCCTAAAAAAAAACCAAACAAACCCATAATGGCACAGAATAGACACATTGCAAAAGATGGCATTGGGCATAGCAAAGAAATATTCAGCCAACACAAGATTTAAACAGGGAAAACATTAAACTCTGTGGTTCCAAATCCAATAACTCTAGTCGGTGACAAATCTCCAAGTCTGATAATTCTAAGCAGCAACAAGTCTCTGGAGTTCTCTAGCTAGGCTACTCACAGTCCTGGAAACCTTCATCCAGGGCTGACAGCTTTCCTTGGTAGCCATCTTGAGGTCCCGGCATCTCCACTGGGTCTCCACTGCAATCCATGGTCCATCCCCACGGCTCCATCGGGTCTCCATGCAGGCATCTGGCAAACTTGCTTCACACTGCCCTTGGCTGTTTCCAAACTACAAGACATGTTGCAAACTCAATGACCCTCTCTTTCCTGCATTTCTCATGTTCCACAGTACCAGGTGGGTGCTTCTTCCTGTTGCCCCAGGGCAGGTCAGCTGACACAATCTCAATGGTTGTAATCTCTCATACAATTGCAGCTGAACATGCACAAGTTTCAGCCCAAAGATTTCATTTTTTCTGTGCCATATCCTTCTGCTCACACCAGTTCATTTTTACATACTGCAACCCTGCACAAGTTCTCAGGACATGGCTATAACAAGCAAGTCTCTCACACAAACTGCTGGCCCAGTCCAGGCAATGCAATGCTCTTTCTTGCCCTCACAAGCCATGCCTCACAGCCCATAGTTCTTACTGCATTCAGGTCTTTCAGCTCTAACCAGAATAGTCCACCAAGCTGTACTTACAGCACTGCAAGGCGTCTCTTAGGCCAAGATTTCAAATCCTCCCACATCCTCCTGCAAAGCAGTTCCTAAAGGCTTGAGCCACACAGTCAGATTTCTGGCAGCAACAATCCCACTCTTCTGGTACCAACTTTACTGTTGTAGCTAGGTTCACATTGCTGGCAGAAATCACCTGACCAAGAGCAGCTTGTGGGGAAAAAGGGTTTATTTTGGTTTACAGACTCAAGGGGAGGCTCCAAGATTGCAGGTAAAAACGATGGCATGAGCAGAGGGTGGACATCACCTCCTGGTTAGCATCCGATGGACAACAGTAACAGGAGACTGTGCCAAACTCTGGCAAGGGGACCCTGGCTGTAGCACCCATAAGTCCGCCCCCAACAATACACTGCCTCCAGGAGGCGTTAATTCCCAAATTGCCATGAGCTGGGAACCCAGCATTCAGAACACCTGAGTTGATGGGGGACACCTGAATCAAACCACTACATTCCCATAAGGCTGCCCCTAACAATACACTGCCTCCAGGAGGCGTTAATTCCCAAATCACCATCAGCTGGGCACCCAGCATTCAGAACACCTGTGTTTATGGGGAATGCCTGAATCAAACCACTACATTTCCATAAGCCCGCCCCCAGCAATACACCGCCTCCAGGAGGCGTTAGCTCCCAAATCTCCATCAGCTGGGCACCCAGCATTCAGAACACTTGGGTTTATGGGGGACACCTGAATCAAACCACTACATTTCCATAAGCCTGCCCCCAGCAATACACCGCCTCCAGGAGGCGTTAATTCCCAAATTGCCATGAGCTGGGAACCCAGCATTCAGAACACCTGAGTTGATGGGGGACACCTGAATCAAACCACTATGTTCCCATAAGGCTGCCCCCAACAATACACTGCCTCCAGGAGGCGTTAGTTCCCCAATCTCCATCAGCTGGGCACCCAGCATTCAGAACACCTGGGTTTATGGGGGATGCCCAAGTGAAAGCAGCACAGACAGAAAATACGTGCTACCTGTCTCTCCGTACCGGCCTTATTTTGTGAACCATAATATCTCCATTTCCATCTAGTTTCCTTCAGTTTATGTAACTTAATTCTTCTTTATGGCTGAATGAAATTCCACTGTGTATGTACGTAACATTTTCTTTGTCCAGTCATCTACTGACGGGCACCGGGTTGTTTAACTGTAAAATGTCCCCCAGTCTCTTGTTTGTGACTAACCTTCACACTCAGTCCCCAGCTGGCAGAGCCTTTGGGAGGCAGACCCTTGCTGGATGAGGCGTGTTGCTGGGGGTGACCCTGGGGTTTATTAGTCCAGCCCTATGGAGTGGTCACTAGCTAGGTCTTCCAGCTGACTTGACGAGGAGTGATGTCCAGCCTCTACGCTGCCACGGTTGCTCCACCACGACGAAGCGTTCCCTCATGACCACGGGACCTTACAGTGAATGGACCCTGTCCTCCCGCCAGGGGCTTCTGGTCAGGTGCTCTGTCCCAGCCAAGGTTGCTGCTACAGGAACCTAGGCAGTTTCTGCGACTTGACTATTGTCACCTGCATGTCATTCTTGGCTTCTCGACCTCAGCTAGCTCACATTTGTCTTCTTTTTTTTTTTTTTTTTAAATTTTATTTATTTATTTGAGAGCGACAGACACAGAGAGAAAGACAGATAGAGGGAGAGAGAGAGAATGGGCGCGCCAGGGCTTCCAGCCACTGCAAACGAACTCCAGACTCGTGCGCCCCCTTGTGCATCTGGCTAACGTGGGACCTGGGGAACCGAGCCTCAAACCAGGGTCCTTAGGCTTCACAGGCAAACGCTTAACCACTAAGCCATCTCTCCAGCCCCACATTTGTCTTCTGAATGGCGTGCAATCACCTAACGTTGTGTGTGCTCTACATACTTAGTGCATCTGTGGTTTAAAGTTGGCTTCCAAGCCCATGGCCTAGTCCCAGGCATGCTGGGTTCCCGGGGCCATTCTTATGCCTTTGACCCAGAATACTAATAGGTGTTTTTTTTTCTTTTTTGAGGCAAACCCAAGAGAATATTTTTTTTTAATGTGAGACAGTGAGAGAGAGAGAGAAAGAAAGAGAATTGGTGTACCAGGGCCTCCAGCTGCTGCAGCTGAACTCCAGATGCATGCGCCCCCTTGTGCGCATGTACGACCTTGCATGCTTGCATCACCTTGTGTGTCTGGCTTATGTGGGACCTGGAGAGTTGAATGTGAGTCCTTAGGCTTCACAGGCAAGTGTCTTAACCACTAAGCCATCTCTGCAGTCCAATAATAGGTATTTTAAATACTTTTATTTATTTCCAAGCAGTGAGAGAGAAAGAGAGAGAGAGGAAGAGTGAGAGAGGAAGAGAATGAGAAAGAGAACGAGAGTGAGAGAGAACAGAAAAGAAGAGAACTAGAGAAAGAGAGAGGATGGGTGTGACAGGGCCTCTTGCAAATGAACTCCAGATGCATGTGCCACTTTGTGCCTCTGGCTTTACATGAGTACTGGGGAGGAATTGAACCCAGACCATTAGGCTTTGCAAACAAGTGCCTTTAGTTACTGAGCCATCTCTCCAGCTACAGAATAATTAGTAATAGTGTACCTTTTTATTATCCAAACAATCTTAGAGGGACAATAAATAATATGAACCACTTTAGAAACAATGGGAGCAAGACCTTGTAGACAGCGGTGTGTGTGTGTGTGTGTGTGTGTGTGTCTATGTGTATGTGTGTATGGTTGTGTATGTGGGGGGAGATGATAGGGCCTATGAGAAGCTCAGAACAAGCAAGGAGGTTTCTTTTTACTTTTCTCTTTGTATTCTTTTTTTTTTTTTTTTGAGACTGGGTGTCATATAGCCTAGGCTGGCCTTGAACTCATGATATAGCTGAGAGTGACCTTGAACTCCTGTTCCTCTTTCCTCCAATTCACAAATGCTAGGATTATAATCTACCACACCCAGCTTCCAAGTAGGAATTTGAGCGCAGCTGGGGGGCAGGGATGAGAGTGCTGGGAAAGGGTAGGTGGGCCGATCAGGGGCTGGAGGCCAGGAGAGGAGCTTGAACGTGATTCTTTAGGAGGTAGGGAGTCATTGAGGGCTCTCAAACAGGGTAATCACAGGACCAGGCAGTGTCCTCAGAGAGAGTGAGGCGTGAGATACTAAAATTAAGGAGACCACTCAGCAGTTCAGGTGGCAGGAGCCTGGGGGTGCAGGATGAAAGGATCCCAAATAGAAGGGGTGCCAGATACCAGGTGTCTTCAAGGAGCCTAGAGAGGGTCAATGAGGGACAAGTCATCATGGGGGCCACACTCATGCACGTTTCTAAATGAAGCTGCTGCACTCATGAGTGAAGCAATGGCCTTCCCCAAGGCTTGGTATTGTAAGAAGATAGAGAGAAGCTGATCTGACAAAACACTAGGAGTGATGTCTTTGACGTCTGAACACTCCCCACCGCTTTGGACCCTCATAAACAAGAGTTCACTCCCGATTCCCCTGATGGGTCTAAAGGGGCAGAACTCCAATAACAAGAGGTCTCTCAAGGTAGATTTATTCTCATAATTGTGGGGCAATTTCCATTTTGAGGGGCTTGCAGTTGCCTCTGATTAATTGTTAAGCTAGCCCTTTGGAGACCTCAATTTATATGCAGCATTGACCAGTGTCTGAAAATAATCTGAGCAGAGGATGGAAGAGGTCCTTAGGAAATTAATGTAATAGTTTTCAGCTCATTACAAGTGCAGCCTGTCCTCAGAGCACGGGGCACCTTAGCCAAGCCCTTGTTCCCTTTCTTCTTCCTCTCCTTCTCTGTCCTACAAGCTCAGCTCAAGTTTGTCTTGTCCTTCACAATTTGTACTTAGGAAACTTTTCTGAGTGAGGTTTGATTAATTAAGTAATGTGTGTGTGTGTGTGTGTGTGTGTGTGTGTGCGCGCGCGCGCACCAGGGTCTCTCACCACTGCAAATGAATGCCCATCCAGCATCATGTGGGTGGCTGGGGAATTGAACCTGGGCTGGCAGGCTTTGCAAGCAAGTGCTTTTAACAGCTGAGCCATCTCTGGCCCTGAAGTCTGAGTTTCTAAATCAAGGTTATATGCTAGAGGCTTGTTTTTCCCTGCTCAGTGCCTACCGCTGGTTTAACTTCCAGTAAGTGGGTGGAAGAGGTTGGATTAGGAAAACAGGTTCTCAAACAGGTTGGGTCATAACTGTTAGTAGCAAGAACTAGGCTGCAGGTAAGGGCACGATGTCCCTCAGTTGTGAATGCTTGAGTATTCATGTTACATTTGCCATTCTTTTTGGCTCTCTGACTCCTCTCACTCTTAAGGAATGTCTATCTTTTCAAGCAGAGCCTGTTTCTTACTTTATACCATCGAAAATGCCTGGGATGTTCTTCCTAGCTCCCCTTGCAGCTAGGGTGCAGGAAGGGCCCATCTGGACTCTGGCATGGTAAAGGTAGCAGCAGTGGCAAAAGACAGTGGCTCTAATGGTGGTACTCCAAAGCAGGTGTTGGTGGCACCTCTGAGACATCAGTGGTGGCTTCTTGGGGAAGTTCTGCAGCAGGTGTGGAGCTGTGTCCTCGGTGGTGTGTCTCTAGGCCCTGTCTTCTGGCCTCACACATTTTCAGCTATTCTAAGTCTCCGAATATTACAAAGCAGACTGAGGTTTGGCAAACCTTACTTACCTCACATAAAAAAAAAAAAAAAAAATGACTCCCCAAAGGCCAGCAGCCTGATGTGAGAGACTCCTTTTGCTTGGCTGGTTTGCATCTTGGCTGCTCTTGGTTAGCAGTTCCCTCCTCAGCGAGTGAGGAACTCAAGATCTGTCCGTTTGATCGTCCATTCCCTGTACGGCTGGTTTACTTACCTCCATGTTGATGGGATAAAACACCTGACCTGCAGCAGCTGGTGGGAGGAAAGGGTTTATCTCAACGTACAGTCTTGCGGGGAAGTTTCTGCCCTTGGAAAAGAATGGCAGCGCAGAGGCTGGCCAGCACATCTTGTCACAGTGGCTGGCAGAACGCAGTGAGAGAGTGAGCTGAACTCTTCAAGGGGAAAAGCTGGGCCACAACACCCCAAGCCCAGCCCCAGCAACAGGCACCCTCCAGCAAGGCTCCACCCCCCAGCTTGCCATGGACTGGGAACCAGGCATGCAGAGCCATATGAGCCTATGGGGGCATCTCCTTCGAGCTACCCCAGGGTTCTGCGTCTGGCCGGAAGGAGGAAGGGAGGAAGGAGGAAGGGAGGGGTGGAGAAATCATGCCAGGCTTAGCTGCTGCAGCCCAGAGGTAGCACCCTGATCCTTTTCTGACCATTTGCCACGTGGCCAGGCCTAGATAGAGGGTGGCCCAGGAACAGTGGCATCCCTTGCTGAGCAGCCTCTCCGTCAGAAAGGCTCTGCACAGTGGCAGGACGGCTCTCAGGGACAGCTCTGCAGTGCCTCACACTCTTGGTGGGTCTGGAGACTTTGTCAGTGATTCACTCATGGAGACTTGGGGGCTCAATCCTGGTGGATTTTCTTGTTGTCATAGGTTTTTTTTTTTTTTTTTTTTTGAGGTAGGGTTTCACTCTAGCCCAGACTGACCTGGAATTTACTACGTAGTCTCAGGTTTGGCCTTGAACTCACAGAGATCCTCCTACCTCTGCTTCCAGAGTGCTGGGATTAAAGGTGGGTGCCCCACACTGGGCCTGGCTGTCAAAACCTTAGAGTGCAAACTCCTCATTTTGTTGGTCGTGGCTCATCTTTCCTCCCTCTCTGAGTATCCCTTGATGTTCTGTGTCCTAGGGAGGGTCTGACTTTACTTCAGGCTTGGCCAGAGCTGGATGAGGAAAACAAGATGATATTGGCTTGCTGAGGTCCTCCAGAGATTCTGTTGTTGACTGTAGAGAGAGTCTTCTAACTGGGAAAAGTGACACTCACCCGTAATTCTAACACTGTGGGGGGGGGGGCAGACGTGGGAGGGTCGCTAGTTCAAGGTCAGTCTGGTATACATAGTGAGACCCAGTCTCAAAAGCAAGTCAAGACAAACAAGAAAAGGAAGCCTTCTTCCTGTCATCAATGTTTTCACAAATTAATATTTTCTTCCCTTACCTCTTTGTGAGTTTTCCAATGTGTGACAGTAGCCTGTGACATAATTTGTACTAAATACTTAAGGGATGCTATTGTGATTTGGACCTTAAGTGTCCCCTAAAAACTCATGTATTAAGAAAGGGCTTGATCTCCAGCTGATGGCAGACGTGGGAGCTAGTGGAAACTCTCAAGGGGTGGGGCCTATTGGAAGAAAGTGAAGTCACTGCAGGCTTGCTCTTGAGAGGGATATTGGGACCTCAGTCCCCCTTCACTGTTGCTTCTAGCTACCATGAGGCAAACAGCTCTGTCTGTCCTACCCCGAGCTCCCCACAGGATGTTCTGCCTTTTCGTGGGCCCGTAATGGAGGGGCCATGGGACCACAGACTGACACCTCTGAAACTGTGAGCCAAACTAAATCTTCACACCTCACAAGTATTTTGGCAAGCTAACATGGATACATTGAGACAAGGTTTCAGAAAACCTATAGCTTTCAAACACAATCAACAAACAGGCTTCTCTTAGAAGTTCCCTACAAGCTTCATTATTTTATTATTTTTCTAGTGTGTGTGGGGGTATATGCATAGCTATGTGCCTTTGCCCCACGTGCTTGCCAGCGGTGCCTGGAGTGGAGCATTGATATCCCTCTGCTGTTCCTCTGCCTGCTGTTGTTTTTGAACCAGAGACTTTTGACTATTTTGGGAGCTTGTGGGCTCAGAAGATTCTCGGGTCTCCACACCCCTGCAAGATTGGGGTTACTGGCCCAGGTGTTTTACCTGGGATCTGGTGATTGGAACTTGGGCCACCTCAGGACCTTATGCTTGTGCAGGAAGCAACCTAACTACTGAGCAATCTCTCTAGCCCCCTACAAATGCTAAATATCTCCTGATGTTGTCCTTGGCTGACAACAGCCCCCTCTACCTACTTATAATGAACCACGAATTGTTCTCAGATAGCGTCACATGTTTTGTTTCTCCCAGCAGGCCTGGAAGTCCTGAGGGACTTCTCTTGGACTTTCCTGTGTCCCTGGCTCAGGGCTGGCTGGATACTGCTTGGTGAGTCGGTAGACAGCTCTTCAGTTGACTAGAAATGAAGAGAATTGTAATCAATCTAAGAAGTAGAACTTTCCACAGCTCAAAGCTGTGCTTGGGGTTGGCATTTGGTGGGGTGTAGAGTTGGGGACCCTTGTCATATCATTCTCTTTACAGAGAAACTCAGTATTTTCTCTGATGGACAGGGGCTGATAGTCTGTGTAACTTCTTATAAATCACTGGCTTGAAAGCAAAAGACCATACAAATGTTCATAGAAATAGGTGGTCGGAGCAGAGTAGGGGACACGCGGGTGGTGCTGGCCTCCGGTCTTGAGTGCTTCCCTCCCCTGGGGAAGCAGAGCCGCGTAACCGGGAAGGATGCACCCTTGCGTCCCACGGTGCTGTAATAGCATCAGCGATGACACATTCCATGAACATCACAGATGGGGAAACTTGCCTTGAAGTTCCTTCTGGGATCTAACTTAAAGGCGCGTTCTGATGAAACCGAGGTCAGGAGGGAAGCAGACATCAGAGGAGAAAAATGCAGTGTGACAGTGCCCCTGCCCAGCCCGCGGGGCGCACTGCTGCTCCCTCCCTCCCTCCCTCCCTCCCTCCCAGGAAAGGGCTTCCTGGAAGACCGGACCACAGGGAGTGACCCTGGGCCAACCCTCAGGACCGCTGACCCCAGGTGTCACAGAACAAGACCCATGCTGGGCTGGTAAGAGGATTTAGAGCGAGGAGACTTGGGTCTGAGTCTTCCCTCCACCATTTAGTACAATTGAGTGACACACTGATGTGACAGTGAGCCCCCAACCACGTGTGACAAAAGAACCTGGAGCTAATAATGCCTGCTCAGGCTATTGTGGGGATTAAAAGCAATTATATCCCCAAGGGCAGAGAGGGGGCTGTCACACTGTCATTTGATTAGCGAGGAGGCTTTTGCCAGGCACAGCTTATTTTGGGTCATCCAGCCAACCTAAAAAACTCATTGTGCACAAGGCTTTCTAGTTTTGGAAAACACAGACTCCCTTTTGGGTATCAGCGTTGGAAAGCTGAGGTTGCAAGCAGCTCCAGGTATCTTCTAGGACACCATGCGTGGGCAGCTGACTTGCTTCCCCCTTGATCTGGGCATGTCTTGTGAATTTCTCAGGTCACCTAGACCTGCCTACAACCAACACTGTGGGAGGTGAGCAAGCGCTGAACACAGAGCACTTAAATTAGAGTCTGTAGTTCAAGGCAGCTCTCGGGCTGAGCTGCGGCATTGGCGCAACGTCTGGAGTGAATCCCAGGAAGTCAACCGAGAGATGCCACAAGCTCAGTTGTGACCCATCTGTGTGCCCCAGCCACCGAACAGCCGAGCTGTTGGTCTGGGGTTTCCAAGTGCCGCCAGAACCAGTCCTCTAAACTCCTTCAGGATTTTCCCCTCTGAGGGCCTCACACCACATGCTGTCCCCATCTCTGCCCCAGCTGGGGGCAGACAGAGTGTCTGATTGTTTTCAAAATGAGGTCGAGTTACTGGCCCTGTTTTAGTGATTCCTATTTTAGCAGAGCTCTGCATTGTCTCTTGCCAGGGCGGGAGGGAGGTGTGCCTGTGAGGCCAGGACATAGCAGGTTGGGGCTGAAAGCCTTATTGACGCAGCAAGGCCGGCGACTCTGTGTGCATGGGTGGGTGTGTGCGTAGCGCGCTGGCCTGGTCTGTTTGGTTTAAAAATCCTATTGCTCTTCCTGGAAATCGTATATGTCTTGTCTTCAGACCTGTTTTTTTTTTTTTTTAATTTTTTAAAGTTTTATTTATGTGTTTGAGAGCAACAGACAAAGAGAGAAAGAGAGAGAGAAAGAGAGAGAGAGAGAGAGAGAGAGAGAGAGAGGGAGGGAGGGAGGAAGAAAGGATGGGCGCGCCAGGAACTCCGGCCACTGCAAACGAACTCCAGATGCGTGCACCCCCTTGTGCATCTGGCTAACGTGGGTCCTGGGGAATCGAGCCTTGAACCAGGGTCCTTAGGCTTCACAGGCAAGCGCTTAACCGCTAAGCCATCTCTCCAGCCCCTGTGCTTTTTTTTTTGTTGTTGTTGTTCTTGAGATTGTTGGAAAGAAGAGTTGGGTGGGTTGCTTCTTTAAGTGACATGTCTTTCAGAGAGGAGCGGAGTTCTCTTTGTGGACACAGTGGTGATCGATTTCTCTTTCTAGAAAGGTCTCCGGGAGAGAGGCATCTGACGTGGGCTGGGAGCACGTTACGCAGAGGTGTTCACGTAGGCAGGTCGGACAGGAGCGTGCCCGGACTCAGCGGGCAACGACCACGGCCCTCTGGTGTGGCCGGAGGAGCTGGGCTTACTTTTACGTCCACCGGGAAATTGCAGCAGCATGTTTCCGCGGTGTGGAATCATTATTCACAATGAAGCACTTACAGAGAAGTAGTAAAGTTAATGGAGGTTTCTCTGGAATTAGCCTTGTTAAGTTCCCTGGCGACACAGCCAGCTCGCTTTGCCAGCAGCCACATCCCGCGAGGAGGTAGGCCCAGGCCACGTGCAGCTGAGGGATAAAGTCAGGAGGGCCCCAGAGCCCCGAGCCCCGGGCTTCCAGGGCCTGGCCTGGGCAGGCTCTGCGGTGACATGGCCGTTCCTGTGACGGGCCTGCTGAGCCTCCCTGTCAGGGTGGGGCCCTGGCAGTGTGGGCAGACAGGTGGCTGTGGATGGCCGCCTGTCCTGGGCGCTGGTGATTGTCATCAGAAAGAGTGTGGCTGGGAGCACCCATCACCGTGCGCGTTCTCTGGGAGGGTGACCAGACTTCACTGTGTGGTGACTCATCAGGGCGCCGTGTGCTGAGAGTTCGGGGCTCCAGCTTTTCCCATTTTGCCATTTTTACCCACAATCCCTTGGGCAGATGTGTGTTTGAATCAGATTCTCCTTCACGACCTCAAACACGATATGTCTTCTCTTGAGCCCCTCCCCACTTTGGTCTCTAACATGGGGACATGTTGGCCACAGCAGTGACATGGGTCACTGGGAGGTCGCGTGACCTGTGGTATGGGAAGCACTTGAATGTGGTGGCCTCATGTGCTGGCCCTCCTACAGAGCCTCCCAGCTTCTTTTCTTAAAAAAATTTAATGTGGTTTCATTTACTTCCTTTTTGTGTGTGTACATGTGTGTGCATGTGATGTGATGTGTGTGTGTGCGTGGCATATGCACATGTATGTGCCTTGCAACGCTCCATCGCTCCCCGTGGTGGGTGTCACTCGCCAGCGGAGGCCTGGGCGGAGCTCTGGTACAGTGAACTGCTCCGCCACTCTTTGGTCTGGTCTTGTTTTGAGCTGAACTCTCCTTTTACTACTTCCAGAGCTTGTGGGGCTCTGGAGATTCTGGGGTCTCTCCTCCCCTTTGGGACTGGGGTTACAGGCATGTGGGGCCGCTACCAGCTGTTGTATGTGGAATCTGGAGATTTGAGCTCTGGCAGTCAGGCCCCTCATGTCCGCTTGTACAGGAAATGCACTGAGCTCTTCTTTTTCTTTGTGTGTGTGTGTGTGTGTGTGTGTGTGTGTGTGCGCGCGCACAGGTGCACATGTATGGGATGTTCATGCATGTGGAGGCCAGAAGACAGCCTTGGTGTCATTCTTCAAGACATACCACTCACCCTTTTGTGAAACAAGGTGTCATTGCCCTGGAGCTCACCAGTGAGGCTAGACTGGCTGGCTAGGGGCCCCCAGGGGTCCTCCTGTCTCTGCCTTTCCAGTGCTGGGATTTCACATGCATGGCACCACAAGCCGGAGGTGGTGGCGCACGCCTTTCATCCCAGCACTTCGGGAGGCAGAGATAGGGGGATTGCCGTGAGTCTGAGGCCAGCCTGGGACTACAGAGCAAGTTCTAGTTCAGCCTAGGGTACACTGGGACCCTACCTTGAAAAGAACAGCAAATCAAAGGCATGCCACCACACCCAGGATTTTCGTGTGGGCTGGAGTACCTGTGGGCAGCAAGGAGCTAACGGTGCCTGGGCAGTCCCCAGACAGAAATAGCTGTCTTCGTGTTTCTTCTTTGCCCCCCCCCCCCCGACCTCCTCCCGGCTTAGCTCAGTGCCCCAGCTCAGCACCAAGGCCCGGCCCCTCCCTGGGGTCACCTGGCAGGAAGCTGCTGTAAGTGCTGTGACCCTGTCTCTCAGTCCCCAGAGCTAAATGAACGAGGACGGGTCAGTGCCTCAATGTGAGGAGCCACCGGTAGTGTGGCTTTTAAAATCTACTTAGGCATTCATTTTACCTAATTAGCCACTGACCCAACACCAACCTATAATGTTATTTTCCACTCAGAATGACACTCATGGGGTTCAGGGAGCTGGAATGTTTATCTGCTACATGACGGCCAAACTTCCAGTGCCCGCTCGTTCAGACCCGCCTGTGGGGATTGTTGGCAACAGCACGGCCTGGTGGGTTACCCGACAGTTGCGGGGCCCGAGCGAATCGATGCTTTATCTTTTCAGTGCCAGGTCAGCATCCGTGTGAATAGCTGTCCCTGGGTGTTTCTCTCTCTTAGGGAGGGGAATGAGGCTGAACAGGCGAAGACTGGTAAACCTTGGGAAGGCCTGAATCAGCAGAGATGACTTGCTTTCCTAAGCAGGTCATCCGGGTGGCATAGCTCTGCCTACCTGGCTATAATCTGTGAGCCTTGACTTTTACCAGGGCAGTCCTGGGGAGCTGGGCATAGGGAGCTCAGGGGAGCTGCACTGTCTTCTTGTGCAGCCCTGTGGGGAGCCTGGGCCACACCCACCCTCCCTCCCTCCTTCCCTCCCTTCCTTCCTTCCTTCCTTCTTCCCTCCCTCCCTCCCTCCCTCCCTCCCTCCCTCCTTCCCTCCTTCCTTCCCTCCTTCCTTCCCCCCTTCCTTCCTTCCTTCCTTCCTTCCTTCCTTCCTTCCTTCCTTCCTTCCTTCCTTCCTTCCTTCCTTCCTTCCTTCCTTCCTTTCTTCTTTCTTTCTTTCTTAGGCAAGCCCAACAGACTGGCCTTTTGTATGAGAGAGAGCAAGAGCGAGAAAGAGAATTAGTGCGCCAGGGCTTCTGGCCACTGTAATCACACTCCAGGCACATGTGCCACCTTGTGCATGCATCACTTGGTGTGTCTGGCTTATGTGGGATCTGGGGAGTCATACCTCGGTCCTCAGGCTTCCTAGGCAAGCGCCTTAACTGATAAGTCATCTCTTCAGCCCTAGTTATTTTTCTTGTTGCTGTTACCAAATACCTGTCAAGAAACAACGTAAGGGAGGGAACATTTATTTTGGCTCACATTTTTTTTGTCTTTTTTTGTTTTGTTTTGTTTTGTTTTTGAGGTAGGGTCTCACTCTAGCCCAGGCTGACCTGGAATTCACTATGGAGTTTCAGGGTGGCCTTGAACTCACGGCAATCCTCCTACCTCTGCCTCCTGATTGGCTCACATTTTTAGGGGATACAGTCCATTATAGTGGTGAAGGCATGGTGGTGGGAGTGTGACGTGTCTGGTAATATTGTGACCACAATCAGACTGGAGCGAGAGAGGGAGACAGAGAGAAAGAGAAATGCCGTTCTTAGTTTGCTTTCTACTTTTTGTTATGTCTTGGCCCCAGCCCATGGGATGGTGTTATCCATAATTAATTAATTAATTAATTTGAGAGAGGAGAGAGAGAGAGAAAATAGGTGCTCCAGGGCCTCTGGCCACTGCAAACTAATTCCAGATGCATGCGCCGTGGTGGGTGTGTTTTAAGCCTACTTCAGTGATGAGCTCTTTGGAACCCCTGGATCTCTGTTTTGATATGTGTTGAGGGTCCTCAGGGTCTGTCTCCTCCACCCTGGCGCTGCTTGTCAGGCTCACATGGAAGCAGCTCTCTTGCTCATCCTCCCACTTCCTCTGGTTTCACCTGGACCTTGGCTGAGATTCCAGGGCTGGTTTATTTCCTCAGGTCTTGCTACCTTCTGACAAAGAAAAACAGATTCTCCAGCAGACTGTAAAGTCAGCATAGGTTAAGTTGGATAAGTGTTATTAAGTTAGGGAGAATTTGATGTATGGAGAGCATAATCTTTGTCTTCATTAGGATTCAAACCTGGTTCCCAGTTCCAGATATGGGTTCCTTCACACTGAGCGGATCTCTTAGCCAATCAGAAAGCTATTGGTTACCCACCAAGGCCGTGGGCCACCATCGCACTGGTGTGTCCTTCTGGTCAGGCTGGTTGCTTAGAAGAAAATTTAGGGATGCTGTGTGGGCTGATCGGTGCATTCATGAGAATCTCCCTGGCCAAAGGTTTCTAAGCCTGACTTTGTGTCAGTGATGCCTGGGAGACATTTCAAACTTCGGTTTCCAGACGTCGTCCTCTCATATGCTGCTTTAGCCCATGTGGGGGGCAGGGCTGGGGGCATGTGCTTTGAACCAGACCTCCCCAGTAGCCCTCATACCCAGCTCAGTGTGGGAGCCCAGCATCGCAGACCAAGCTACCTCGCCCGGCATGGTTGGGCCATGGCTCTACTGGGACACGATGTGGCTTGAATCAGGCGCCCCCCATAGGCTCATGTGCTTTGAATGCTTGGTTCCCAGCTGGTGGCAATTTGGGGGACAGGGCCTTGCTGGAGGAGGTTCCTGGGGGAGCAGTTTAGAGATCTCCACGCAGTTCTGTCTTCACCTAGGCTCATACGGCTCCTTCCAGACACACACGTGTATTTTAGATAGGGTCTCCTGTGCCCCAGGCTACTCTGACCACACAGCTATGGACGACCTTGAACTTCTGATCCTCCTGCCTCCACCTCTGAAATGCTGGCATGACAGGCATGTGTACTGTGCCCTGCCTATGTGGTGCTGGGGGTTGGACCCAGGGCTCTGAGCTTGCCAGGCAAGTGCTCTACCCACTGGACTGCACCCACAGCCTTCCCAGATAATTAGAGACGATCTTTCTTCCTGTGGCGGCTGTGCCCTAATGGTGCTGATCATTAGGTATCTGTAGATTGCTGCATGATGTGCTTGGCCATGCTTGACATATTGTCCTGTTTACTGATTTTCTGGGATTTTACTTTTTCACTGTCAAAGGCTTATTTGACTATTATTATTATTGTTGTTATTTTAAAATATTTTTATTTATTTTAATGAATTTATTTGACAGACAGCAAGAGAGAGGGAGGGGGAGGGAGAGAGAGAGAAAGAGAAAGAGAAAGAGAGAGAGAGAGAGAGAGAGAGAGAGAGAGAGAGAGAGAGAGAGAATGGGTGTGCCAGGGCCACTGCAAATGAACTCCAGATACATGCGCCACCTTGTGCATCTGGCTTACATGGGTCCTGGGGAATGGAACCTGGGTCCTTTGGCTTTGCAGGCAAGTGCCTTAACTGCTAAGCCATCCCTCAGGCCCTGTTGTTATTTTATCAAGGGGAAGCTTAACTTTCTGTTCTGTTTAGTCATCACACTGTTCTCTATTCCTATCATCTCAAAGACAAGAAAGGAAATTTCCATTTTTCCCATCATGCTCTTCCATCTGACTCACACTCTGGGCTGGTTGTCATCAGTCTCCTCCAAAGTCTATTCAGGATCTTGGCATGGAGCAACAGTCACCCATTAGCACACTCCATCCCAACCCAGGGATGTCTGCCCTACTTGACTTCCGAGAGTCTTTCGTGTTTTCCACAATGTTCTTTACGTGAACACGGTGGGGAACTCTGCTCTTCTAGACCAGGAGTGACTCTCTCACCACCTCTAAACACAGGCTGCACGTCTTGCCTCTTCTTCCCTGTCTCCTCCCCCAGACCCGCAGCCGTGGGTCTGGAAATACTCCTGGACTGGAGTCCGCGGAGTTTCTCATTCTTCCTGCGCTGGGTCCTCCCTGGGAAGCGAGTACAAGAAATCTCAGCCTCAGCGATGTGCTTTCCCTCCAGCAGACGCCGCTGTCCTGATTGGTGGCATCCTCTGGTTTCTCAGCACTGCTATCTGGTGTTTGCCCCAGGACAATAGTTTTCTGTAGGATCCAGGGATAGGATTGGTGAATGTGAAGGTGGGTGATGCAGGTACATTCTTGGATTTTGAAATACCTATCTTGTCTTTTTTATTTTTAAATTTTAGAGAGAAATAGAGAGAGAGAAAATTGGCGTGCCAGGGCCTCAGCCACTGAAATCGAACTCCAGACGCTTGCACCACTTAGTGGGCATGTGCAACCTTGGGCTTGCCTCACCTTTGTGTGTCTGCCTTATGTGGGATTTGGAGAGTCGAACATGGGTCCTTAGGACTTGAAGGCAAGCGCCTTCACCACTAAGCCCTCTCTCCAGCCCATATTGTCTCTTTGAAATGAAACTGCTTTCATCTTGTGCAACTGTGGTACAGTCTTCATTAATTCTATTATTAGAAGCAGATCCCCATTAGTTCCTAAACTGTGCTTCGCCCTGGGTGGACCTGAAGCCAGGGATTCTGGAGTGTAACTTCCACCACAGCAGGTGATGGGGTGGGGGCGGGGAAGGAACAGCATTGCTTCTGCCCCTGGTGCGGGAAGCTGGCTCCTGGCACCTACATATACTTCGAGAACGGCATTTGTCATAGTAATGCAGAGAAAAGGCAGGGGGAGAGAAAAAAAAAAACCAAAACCCAATGCAGTCTCTGTGTTTTAATCTTAAGACGGGAAAACCTACATTTTGTACAAGTGTTAAACACATCAGAAAATGCACCTGGACTTGACGTTATGCTCTCAAGCCTACCTCCTATGAAGCTGGCTTATTCTTGGCCACTTTCGTCCAATATAGTAGCTACCAGACCCGTGTGGCTTTGTGGAAATTTATTTTTCTTAATTATTTGTGTGTGTATGCAAGTGAGTGTATGCCGTAGTGGCCGTGTGAAGGTCCAGGACAACTTTGTCCGGGTCCTTGCCTGTCCACCCGGTGGAGACACGGCTTCTTGCTATGGATTCTCTCTCGGCTGTGCCTTGCAGCCCTTGCCATGAGCTTCCAAGAAGTCCTCCTGTGTCTGCCTCCCGTTTCACCGTCAGCACCACTGTGCTGGGATCCCAGAAGCCCACCATGGCGCCTGGCTTGTTACACAGCATCTGGGCTTGGTCTAGTCCGCATTGAGCCATGAGCACATTGTCAAATGATCCATCTCCCCAGCCCTCCCCATGTGGCTCTTGAGTCCTTGAAAAGCGCCCAGACCACATTGAAATGCTCTGTAAGTCTAAAACATACTATGAGTTTAAAGATTTAGTTCAAAATAGGTGAAATATTCAACTGATGTTTTATATTTTTTTCTTTTTTGGGGGGGTTTCCAGGTAGGGTTTTACTCTAGTCCAGGCTGACCTGGAATTCACTGTGGAGTCTCAGGGTGGCCTCGAACTCCTGGCAATCCTCCTACCTCTGCCTCTGGAGTGCTGGGATTAAAGGCGTGCACCACCACGCCCGGCTTCGTTTTATGTTTCTTGAAAATAATGTTTGAGATACATCAAGTTAAATATATTATTAAAACCAACTGTGCCTCTTCTTTCCTTCCTTCCCTCCCTCCTTCCCTCCTTCCTTCCATCCTTGCTGTTTAAAACTGTGTCTGTGAGACAATTTCAAGCTACATTTGCAGTTTTCAGGAGTGGAGTATATTCCACTCCCATAGGATGGGGTGGAGGGCGGGCTGCCCACTGCTGGGCAGGAGGCTAAGGACTTTGCCTCAACACAATAGAGCTGTCCTGTGCTCAGAGCTCGCTTTCCTTGGAAAGCCACGCGATGGGAAGTTAACAAGGCAGCCTAGAGGAGCAGCTCCGCGTCCCGCGGTGTGGCCACACCCGACGGGTCGCCGTCCGTCAACCAGCCAGCTGTTCTGCCTGGGCCTCCGGTAGCTGTACTTGCGGTTGTGGGCGAGGGAGTTTATTAAGCAGATAGCAAGCAAAAGTAAAAGCACGAAGCACACATCACATAGCACATAAGGAAAGCATGTCAAGCTGGGCATTTAGATGAATGGAGAAACCCCACTGAAGTAAAGAATGGCAAGCAGACAGGGCACAAAGTAGGCACTGAAAAACACCCAGCAGAAGTGACTAGACTGGCCAAGCTGAAAAGTGCAGGAAATTAAAGGCAGGCAGCAGGTAAACGACAGGACACCGGATCAGCCCTCACAATGCCCGGCAGGAGCGACTGCACAAGCCCCACTGAGACGGACCGCCGGAGTCCCCGTGACTGCAGGAGGAACACCTCTCCCTCGGGTGGGGCTTCCAATCGGAGGTTCCCACCCAGGCGTTTAGAAATATTTTACTTATTATTTATTTGAGAGCGAGAAAAGCAGGGAGAGAGGAGAGAGAGAAACAGAGAGAGAGAGAATGGGCTTACCAGGGTCTCTAACACTGCAACAAACTCCAGATGCATGTGACACCTTGTGCATCTGGCTTTACGTAGGTGCTGGGGAATCTAACTTGGGTCCTTAGGCTTTGCAGGCAAGTGCCTTAGCTGCTGAGCCATCCCTCCAGCCTCATAGGCATTTTTACACCACAAGATAAACAGCGGTGACTCATGCCCAAATTTTAAACTTTAGGGAGGCTAGTTACTGCCTCCAGTGGCTGACAATAGCTACTCAAGACCTGCATAATAGGAGGAGGAAAAGAGCCCAGTGACATCCAGATAGAAGAGAGACTGTTCGGAAAGAGGACAGGATTCAGGGATTTGGGAGATTTGGGAGTTGGGGAAAGAAATGGGGTGGAAGGGAGTTAGGATCATGGCAGGTGGTTTATGTTTATGGAAGTTGTCAATAAAAAAGTTAAAAAGATTTAGAGGAGGCTCCAGCTGTCCAGGAGATGTTTACCTTCCATCTCAAGGGCCGGGTGTTCTTAGCCCGGGGCTGTTTTGCTCTTCACCTTATTCTTGTCACAGGGCCCCGCGGCAAGCCTGCCTGTCCCAGGAGAAGGGGTCCAGGCAGACACTCAGAAACAACTGCTTGGATCTGAAATAGTGTTGGGGAGGGACCACACTTGCAGATCAAGCCCATTCAGAAAACAGATATTTTTTTAATTCCATGTAAGTGTTCACGTGTTGAAATTAGGATTTTTGAGGAGCTACATGATGGATATAGGAGCGCTGGGCTTGCTAGTCTGGAAGGTGTTTGTTTTTGTGTGTGTATTCATGTGTGTTCATTTGTGTGCGTATTTGTGCACATGCATGCAAATGTGTGTGTCTTCCTCAGCTGCTCTCCACCTCATTCTTTTAATTCCTTTTTTTTTAAATTGACAGCTTCCATAATTATAGACAATAAATCATGATAATTCCTTGCCCTCCCATGTTCCCCTTTGCAATTCTACTCTCCATCATACCCCTTCCCCTTCACAATCAGTCTCTCTTTCATTTTGATGACATCATCTTTTCCTCCCATTACGATGGTCTTGTGTAGGTAGTGTCAGGCACTGTGAGGTCATGGATATCCAGGTCATTCTGTGTCTGGGGGAAGTACATTGTAAGGAGTCCTACCCTTCCTTTGGCTCTTACGTTCTTCCCGCCACCTCTCCCGCAATGGACCCTGAGCCTTGGAAGGTGTGATCGAGATGAGAAGGCTGTGCTGTGTGGCTAAAGGATCGTGACAGCCCAGCCTCTGGACCAGCCCCAGGGTGTAGTAGTGGTATCACAGCCCAGTAGTGGTAGCCCAGAGAAAACCTGCGTTCTCAGCAGTCAGGCACCCTGCCCAGGTAGGTGCGCATGGAGGGAGTCCTGAGCTGTGGTTCCCAGGGCCTCTGTGCCTCCATATGGCTGGAGAGATGCCTTAGCAGTTAAGGCACTTGCCTGTGAAGCCTAAGAACTCATGTTTGAATCTCCAGGTCCCATGTAAGCCAGACGCACAGTGACATAAGCGCACAATGTCGCACGTGCACCACAAAGGGCCGCGTGTGTCTGGAGTTCATTTGGAGCAGGCTGAAGGTCCTGGCACGCCCATTCTCTCTCTCGCTCTCAAAATGAAAGAAAAAGAAAAAACAAAGAATGGACTATGTCATTGGAGGAAAAGTGTTTCCTTCACACAGGGCACGGACCCACCTTACAGTCTTGATCCACCCATCCCACCTGCTTCTGGCTGTAGAATGACTTAACAAATGTCGACATCTCAGCTCACCCAGACAGCCCTCAGAGCTGTCCGGTCTATCTCCCGGCGCTGTGGTATTTCTGGACCCCAGCAGTGGGCCTGGCCGGCCACTGTTGCTTAGAATGTAGGGATGAATTGGAAGCCCGTCATGTGCTCCAGGTCTGTCCTATCAAGCTAGGAGGTTCCCACACAACAGGAAGTCCTGCCTCCCGTAGTCACAGTGTGTGTGCTGTGGGCATCGAGCGTTGGTACTGCAGGTACCCCGTCTTCCTGGGCTGTGCCCTGGTCTCATGTGAACACATGGACATTGGGAATTGTTTCTACGTAGTGTTCTTTTTCTCCTTTTTAAAAATTAAAAAAATTGTTTATTTTTATTTATTTATTTGAGAGTGACAGAGAGAGAGAAAGAGAGAGAAGGGGGGAAGGAGAGAGAGAATGGGCACGCCAGGGCCTCCAGCCACTGCAGATGAACTCCAGATGCGCCCCCTTGTGCATCTGGCTAACGTGGGTCCTGGGGAATCGAGCCTCGAACCGGGTCCTTAGGCTTCACAGGCAAGTGCTTAACTGCTAAGCCATCTCTCCAGCCCTAAAAATGTTTTGTATGTGTGCTGGCTTGTTTGTGTGTGGGTGCCCATGTGTGTATGGGCACGCGTGTGTGTATGGGCACGCGTGTGTGTATGGGCACGCGTGTGTGTATGGGCACGCGTGTGTGACAAACATGTGGAGGCCAGAGGACAATGCCAGGTGTCAGTCTCAGGTATGCTGCCCACTTGTTTTTTTTTTTTAGTTTTTAGACAGGTCTCTTTTTTATCTGGAGCTCACCAGTTAGGCTAGAGGGCTCTAAGGACCCTCCTGTCTCCACCTCCCCAGTGCTGGGATTATAGGGTGTACCACCAGACCCGACGTTTTTATGTAGCTTCTGAGGATCCAACTCAGGTCCTCATGCTTGTGACAGTGTTGCCGTCAGGTCCGCATGGCTGGCAGAAATCGCCCGACCAAGAGCAGCTAGTGGGAAAAAAAAGGTTTATTTTGGCTTATAGACTCAAGGGGAAGCTCCACGATGGCAGGGAAAAATGATGGCATGAGCAGAGGGTGGACATCACCTCCTGGCTAACGTCAGATGGACAACAACAACAGGACAGTGTACCAAACACTGGCAAGGGGACACTGGCTGTAGCACCCATGAGCCCACCCCTAACAATACACTGCCTCCAGGAGGCGTTAATTCCCAAATCTCCACCAGCTGGGAACCCAGCATTCAGAGCACCTGAGTTTATGGGAGACGCCTGAATCAAACCACCGCAGAGGGCCAGCTCCTGACTGACGGAGCATCTCCCCGGCTCCTTTATCTTCTTTTTGGTACTACTCTGCCTTTGGATGGACACTACTGTGAAATTCTGGGTCTCGTGTGCTGAGGCCACTTCCACACACAGAGGGGGGCATGCAGGGGGGAGGAGCTTCTGGGACACGCCATTTGGAGGTGGCAAAACACCCTCGTGCTCCTCCCTCATCGCCATGCCCATGCGGCGCCTCTGTTCCTCCCTGGGGTCGTCTTAGCTTCTACTGGGGAGGTTCAAGTTCATAGGAATCATTCAGGACACGCGCACATGAAGTGGGAAGGTTCAGCTGCAGGTCACTGCGCAGTCCCAGGGCCGAGCCGTCCCAGGGATTCGCTGGTTCCATCGTCTTTCCACTCTGTTTCCAGGTCTGGCCACTTTCTGTCCCTGCAGGGTGTGTGTGTCCCGCTGTGGCGTTTGGGTTGTCAGGTGGCCTCCAGGGTCTGTCCGTCTTCTCCTCTAGCACAGGGGACAGCCGCGTGTGACTCCAGCTGCCTTGCTTCTGGACACCTTCATTCAATGGCTTTGAGAGAGGGGAAAAAATTTTAGAAGGGTTGGTTTTGCCACCAGGCTTTCAAAGTCATCTGAAGGATACAAGCCAAGATAGCATACTTAACTTTTCTCTTTAATTTTTGATTTTCTTTTTAATGCCGTGAAGCTCACACAGAAGTCCCTTAACATCTGGACTCCCAGCTGCAGGTGGGCTGGCTGGTTCCCAGCCCCTCGCTGGCCCTCAAGCTTGGGTGAGTTTGAGGACGAGGTGACGAGAGCCATGGCTGGTGGTAGTTAATTGGCTTGGACCGTCAGGACCAGAGACAGAGCTTTGCCAGCTGTGCCCCAGATTAAGGGGCAAGGCTGTGTGCTATTTGAGCCCAACTTGCCCGTGTCTGTGCCCTCCTCTGCTGGTTCTCCCTGCATCTCACCCCAGAGGTTACACATACAGCTGGCACCCTAGCTTTCTGAAGTCAGTTCCGTTCTGTTGGGGAAGGGCTGGGTCTGCTGGAACAATGCTTTTTTTTTCTTACAATGATAATAAAAAAATGTAAAAATTACACATTTGTAAATATCCACATTATAATTTTTTAAAAAATATTTTTGTTTTCAAGGAGAGAAAGAGAAAGAGAGGAAATGAAATGGACATGCCAGGATCTGTTACCACTGCAAATGAACTCCAGGCCCATGTGCCACTGTGTGCATTTGTCCCCATGTAGGTACTGGGGCCTTGAACTGAGCTATCAGGCTTTGCAGGCAAACACTTTTAATTGCTGAGCCATCTCTCCAGCCCTACATATTATACATTAAAAAAACTTTTTTCATATATTTATTTGTTTATTAAGTTAGAGAGAGAGAGATAGAGATAGAGAGAGAGAGAGAGAGAGAGAGAGAGAGAGAGAATGGGTGCACGAGAGCCTCTAACCATGGCAAACAAACTCCAGATGCATGCACCACCTTGTGCATCTGGCTTATGTGCGTACTGGGGAATCAAACTTGGGTCCTTAGGTTTCACAGGGAAGTGCCTTAACCACTAAGCCATCTCTCCAGCCCCTTACATATTATACTTTTACAGCTCAAAGACCAAATAGTTAACAGTTGATTTAGGGCCTTTTTTTTACTGTTTTATCTTCCAGCTTCTTTGCAGTGACAACATTTACAGAGATTGGATTCCTGGGTAAATATTAAATATTGACTATGTTAAGAAATTAAATCTCAATTGAAGATCTCATTATTTTATGGTGTAAAAAACTGGAAGTTCAGTGTGTAACCAGACAAGGATGGATTTAAGGCTGTGGGATGGGGAAGTCCTTTTGTCAAGAATTTTGTAGTGTCTGGTGGGTATAGACAGAGAAGGGAAACTGGGTAAGGAGGCAGAGTTCGTGTGCGTGGAGGCCAAGTGCAAGAAGCTTGGTGAGCAAGGGGCTTCCAGGTGAAGAGGGAGAATGTTCTCCAAGCAGGTGACATCTTGAGAGAAGATGACACCATTGTGCCTGTCATGTTGCCTTCTGCTCTCAGCCTTGGTCAGAGAAGCTTCCTCCTCCTCCTCCTCCTCCTCCTTCTTTTTGCAGAGGGCAGCTGTTAATACAGAGACTCCTCACTGGTCAAAGTGCTGAGACTAAGTGACTGATGAGTGCCCGGCCCCACACGGGACCTCTGTGTCACCCCCCCCAAGCTCAGAGCACACAATGCTGTCCCCTGGAAGCCACGCGGCCCACAGCAGCTGGGACCCGCCAGACCACACCCTCAGCATTCCATGACAGGGGCGGAGGGGCTCACAGGCCTTGCCCCTCTCTGGGGATCTATGGGCTATTGATAGTTTCTAGGGAGAGAGACACATTTTCTCTGCTGGTGTACACACTGGTAAATTGTCCATCCTTCTGTAAGTGGCCTTTCGCCATCCTCCCATCAGTCATCCTGACTAAACTCATTGGTTCACCCTTACCTTCCACCTCCTCCCCCTCAAAGATAGAAAGACTTTTTTTTTTTTT
Organism: Jaculus jaculus; assembly: GCF_020740685.1. Classification (NCBI taxonomy): domain Eukaryota; kingdom Metazoa; phylum Chordata; class Mammalia; order Rodentia; family Dipodidae; genus Jaculus; species Jaculus jaculus. The sequence goes on along the minus strand of NC_059107.1, from coordinate 4,868,219 downwards.
TTTGCCTGTGAGCAGCTACTGACCCAGTAGGCGACCTGGGACTCTGTCAGTCCCATTCGGGACTTTCAGTGTGACCTTACCCTCCCTGGACTGCAGCTTCTACAGGAGGCACTCAGGCGTGTGCCCCCAGCCCTGACCTGTTTCCTGAAGGCCTCTGGGTTGCATGCATAGCTCAGCGGCCTGCGTGTGCACCACTCTGCTGGTTAGAGGCCAGCCTCATGGACTTTCAGAGACAAATCACACCAATGCACAGACAGGACTGGGTTCCCGGGGCTGGGGGGTTGTGTGTGTGGGGGGACAGGAGAGCAGCCCACTTAGGTGATGAGCAGTCTCCTGTGTGGTCCAGCATGTTTACAGAACATCCCTTTCATCATTCTATTTGTCCATCTCGATGGTGAGGGCCCCCTGACCCCACATATGCCAGTCATACCAGAATCACTTAAGAAAAATCTCTGAAGAAGAATTCTCTTTACAGAAGTGCTGGGTGAGGGCCGGAGAGAGGGCTTAGCAGTTAAGGCGCTTGCCTGCAAAGCCTAAGGACCCAGGTTCCAACTCTCTTTAGATCCCACATAAGCCAGATATTTAAAGGTGAGGCAAGTGCAAGGCCACACATGTCTACTAGGTGGTGCAAGCCTCTGGAGTTCGATTGCAGTGGCTGAGGCCCTGGCACACCAATTCCCTCTTTCTCTGTCTTGCTCTCTAAATACAAAAAGAAAAGCAGGCTGACATCACTGTCTGTACAGCTGGGTGAGCTGAAAACAGAAGTTCCACCCCCAAGTCCTGAAGCATTTGGCTACAAAAAGTACATATTAGCCTGTTTTGCTTTTGGGAAACTGAGGAACAGAGGGGTGTGGAGATGTACAGGTTTTTTTTTGGCCTCTTTGCCAGACCCCACAGATCCCTTGATTGGGAAAAGGCCACTTACAACCAAGGGTACCCTGGACACCGTTGTGAGGGGGAGCTTGCAGGTTGGGGCAACGCTCCTGGCTAGTCATGGGCTTACTTTGCATATGCATAATGATGGTGAGATAAGAGTGTCCTACCTGAAATGCTTCCCGGAACACCTTGTGAGGCCTGAGCCTCCACCTCAACCTGTCTGGGCCTCCTCAGGTGACATCCACCCCCAGGCTCACCTGGAAGACTTGTCTTGCCAGCTGTGCACAGCAGGTGGCTCCGAGACCTGCCTTGACTCCTTGGTTACAGGGCAGCACCCCTGCCACTCCGTATCCAAGGGCTCCTCAGGGCCAGCGGCTCTCCCCGTCCTCTGGCTGACCTCGGGCCTCATGTGTTCACCTGCGGAGTGTGTCCTGTTGCCGCTGGCCCGAGCCTGCATGGGCGGCTGTAAGAAGACACGGGTCAGCTAGTGGGGATGCCTCTGTGACCTGATTGCAGGGCTTCCTGTGGGATGGAAGAGCAAATAATCAAGGCAAAATATACCGTGACAAGGAGGCCTGCCCTTTTGTTTACTGACACGCAGCTCTGCTTCAAGCTAGCTTAAAAATGACGATTTCATTTGCAAGGTGATAAAAGAATGAATGGAAATTTACCTGTAATTGAGCACCTATCTGCAGGATGAATAACGGAAGCAAATTACCCACAATGGGCCAACTATCCGCTTCCCTAGGACTGCGTATTCTATTCTTCCTGTTCAATAGAGGATGTTGTCTACTCTACCAAATTAGCCAAACACAGATAATATTGTCAAAGAACAGCTCCATTAGGCTTCATAAGACGCCTGACACCAATACAAAAGGCCTCTACCCTCACAGCATTTCAACTTCAATTCTTCCTACATGACTCAAAAAAAAAAAAAAAAAATTTGTTTTGTGGGCCAGAGATGATGAATTTGACAGGTTTTCAGAACAGGAGATAAAAGAAAAGTTAGCAGTGTTGGCTGTGGATGATTCTATCAAATTCCACTAGGCTGCATATCATGTGTGGAGAGATGGGCCACTTAGTAAACGAGACAGGACCTTCCTTCTGAGGGGTGAGTTGGGGCGGGGCACAGGCCTGGGAGCCCCGTGTGGCTAGAGGCTGGCTGTGCTTCCACCTTCCCTCAGGGAGAGAAGAGCCAAGAGAGGGGTAGGGAGGGCGACACTCACTGTGTCCGTGACGTTCAACTCACCCTGGGGCTCAACTACCGGCACCCTGACAGCATCAGCTCTTTGGGACTACTCTGGACCTGGGCAGCTTCCCAGCAGAGGGGAGGTGGGGAAGGACTTCTCCTGCTGGGCAGCGTGGGTAATTTCCGCTCTCGTGCCAAGCAGCCAGACCAACCCGAGACTAAACCAGGCTTTATTTAAGAGTGCCAATATGACGTTAGGGCTCTCCTTCCTATTTGCTTATTTTCTTTTTTATCAAAGACATAGTAACAGAGGATCTTAAAAAAAAAAACCAAAAAACAAACTAGCTCCATAGTCTCCCTGCCCAGATAGAACAGTGTACGTTTACACACTCCTTCCTGCATGTATGTGTGGCAGGCTGGGCATTTTGTCTCCTCGCCCGCATCCTTGGGCTGGCACATGCCTTGTTTATGGGGCATATGCCAAGTTGAGACAACTCCATGGGCTCCTGGGTGGTGCTGCTCACAGGGGGTCTGGAGGTAGAGATCTAATCAGCACACGGAGGGATACTCAGGACAGATTCTCTGGCAAGGGAGGGACCCAGTTGTTTGGTCCCCCCCCAAACCATATCTAAGGTTAACTAGAGTTTTCAGCAGCATTAGCTGTGTGTTGAATATACCCTGCTCAGGAGTGGCGTGACACCCCCACTGTGACGGTCACAGTGGGACCACACTTCACTGCTATCTTGCCTGGACTTGAAATCACTTACCTTCGAGCACATCCGTGAAAGTGTTTCCAGAGAAGTTTGAGGACAAAAAGACCCACATGGCACCATTCCATGGGCTGGGGTCCTGGCTTGAAAAAAAAAAGAAAAAGGAAAAGGGAAAAAGAGGCTGTGCATTGAGAACCGGTGTCCCTAGCACTTCCTGATGGCGGACTTAGTGTGACCTGCCACCTCGTACCCCTGTGGTCATTCCTTCTCACCGTGGAGACTGCATTCCCTCTTACGCTGTGAGCGGGCAAACCCTTCCCTTGCGTCGCTTCTATCAGGCATTCTGTCACAGCGAGAGCAAAGGAGCATCTAAGGTACCTACGCGGCTCTTTCTTAGCTCCTAGCAACTTCCTGCTTAGGACTTGTAGAATTATGCACACAGTCAATATTTACTGAGGGTATACTGTGTGCTCTGCGGATTAGCCACAAACCAGGGAAGACCTTCCGCGAGCTTGGAGAGCAGCAGGAAAGTTAAGTACACATCTGAAACAAAGACATCATCCAACTGGCTGGCATGACTTCGTGGCAATGGGATTAGGCTCCCGTATTAGTTACTTTTCTTGTTGCTATGGCAACATACGGGACAAAAGCAGTTGAAGGAAGGAAGGGCTTATGCTGGCTCTTGGCCTGGGGACAGAGGCCAGCGTGGTGGGGGAAGCATGGGACGGCTGGTCACACTGCGTCTGTGGTCAGGAGCACGAGTGCGGGATCTCAGCGCCATTCCTCGGTTTTCCTCGGTCAGGACCATTCCGGACGGGCCGTCTCAGCTCAGGCACACCTCTGTGGCAACGCTTTCACAGGCACTTCCAGAGCTCCACCTCCTGGGTGATTCTAAACCCTGTCAAACTGACCATCTAGAGCTGGAGAGATGGCTTAGCGGTTAAGCGCTTGCCTGTGAAGCCTAAGGACCCCGGTTCGAGGCTCGGTTCCCCAGGTCCCACGTTAGCCAGATGCACAAGGGGGCGCACGCGTCTGGAGTTCGTTTGCAGAGGCTGGAAGCCCTGGTGCGCCCATTCTCTCTCTCTCCCTCTATCTGTCTTTCTCCCTGTGTCTGTCACTCTCAAATAAAAAAAAAAAAACAAACAAAAAAACAAAACTGACCATCTAAAACCCAGGAAAATCAACCATCGCAGCTTTCAAGAGGATGAACGGGGTGTTTGGACAATTGAGAACTGGTAGAATGGGTCGTAGGTGTGTTAAGGTCAGAAGAGAAGGAAGGGCTTGGGTGGTCACATTGAGGCTAAAGGCCTGGGAAAGGCGGCTATATGGGCAGGGAGCACAGGACCCCTGCCTCAAAGGAGCCGACATGTGACGGGGAGAGGGCCGTAGCCAAGGGACCCCATTTACTACTCCAGCTCTCCTGAGAGCAGGAGCTTGACTCTGTCTCCCTAGAGCACTCGGTGGTGAGCACAGAAGGACTCGTGGCTGTCCTGCTGACTCGTGTCACTTCTGTCTCCTCGGCCCCCTCCCCCGCATCACTAGCAGGGAGGAAGGAACTGTCCTGCCGTACGTGGGCTGGAACGGTCACATCATCACATCCAGGTACTGCTTGGTGGTTGGGGGGGGGTCCCTGCTGGGACCCAGCTGTAGGACTGGCCTCTGGCTGCTGGGTGAGGCAGAGGAGGAGGGGCTGCTGGGCAGGTGACAGATGGAGGGGTTTCGAGGTTCCAAGGTAAGGCCGAGCTGGCGTGGGACGGGGGTGTGGTGGTGAGGAGGAGAGGACAGTGGCAGGGTTTAGAATCCTGGGGGTGGCCAGGAGGTGGCCTGGAGATCGTAGCGCCGTTTACTGAGATGCAGAACTGGGGAAAGCTGTTGAAGAAAGGGGGACCCACACATATGTCCTTCTTGGGTGTTCTGGGCTCGGGCTGTGCCCCAGGAGCAGGAGAAGGCACAGGGCCGGGCTGAGTCGCAGCATGGGTGTCATGGCCATAGGTGCCTGTGTGTGGTTCGAGAGGCCAGCTCTGGGTCCCCAGGTGCAGACACACTTGGAGGTCGGTGCGAGGAGAAGCAGTCAGCAAACTGATAAATCCGACTGCAGGAGCTGCCAGCCCGCCTGTGATCAATCATGCCAGCTCTGCCCGGGCTGCAGATGTGCTCTCTGAGGACCCCTGGGCACCGGGGACCTGTCGCTGGGTGATAGATGAGGCTGCTCCCCACCTATCCACCTCCTGCCCGAGCCTGCTTCCTGCCACCACGAGGCGGTCCCCCAGGAGCAGAGTAAAGAGCTGAGCAGGCTCACCACCGTGACAGCCTTTTAAATGTGACTTTTAAAACTTCTTGTAATTGTTGATGAAAAGGCCCATTGCTCCAAAGTCTCTCTTTGTGGTGGAGGAAGTAAAATCAGTTGAGAAGGAGTTTCTGGGGAGGCAAAGTGTTCCGGAGGATTGGCCGAGAGCCGTTTGCAGCTCCGAGCTTATATTTCAGATGCCATTAAAACCCCCGAAGAAAGGGCTGCAAAGTAGTTGTTTTGAGAGAGGGAAATACTTATTGGGGAGGAGGTTAATGCCAGCAGTGAGGCCTTCAGGGCTGAGGGAGAGGAAGTGGTGGACTCCCCCTCAGCTGACCCTTGGTGCAGGACTGGCCCTCCCCTGCCTTGGCTCGGAGGCAGCTTCCATCCACCCATCCCTCGGGGGTCCCTGTTTTGCACCTGCCTTGCTGCTTGCTACCCCATGTGGAAGAATCACTGTGCAGCGTCTCCTTCCTAAAGCCAACTCATTCCACCGACTCCTTTCTCCCAGGCTGCGTGGGTTGAGGCCAGAATGCTGGGGGCCGAGGAGCTGGTCCTTGGTGCCCACAGGCTGCCCTGAGCTTGGGTAAGTGGCCTCAACAAGTATCATCAGGAGGGAGAATGAATGGCAGCAAGAGACAGAAAGGAAGTGGGGGGAGGGGGAGGAGGAGGAAGAAGGGGAGGAGAAGAGAAAGAAGAAGAAAGGGAGGTGGTAGAGGCTGCGGCGGCGGTGGCGAGGTGGTGAGGGAGGTGGGAGAGAGAACATGAATCTTGGGCTTTTTCCTGGCTGTCAAGGTGGGGCCACTTAGGCCAGCTTAGCCAGGGGAGGCTTTCCTGGAGACAGGTGGGGCCATGAAGATCTGTGGGGTGCACAAATTCTTAGCAGGGAGTGGGCAGACAGGGGTAACTCTACACCTTTCCAATGGTAGGCTCTCAGGGCCATGTAGGGTGGCTGATGGGGAGGGAAGCTTCTGGAAAGACACAACTTCTCACCTTCCAGGGGTCAAGAGGCATGAATACTGTGCCTGTGTCTGTCTGTAGCATTCTTTGTCCTGGGGGTCTCCCCAAATTGCCATGCTAGGGCAGCACAGAGGGCTTCTGCCAAAACTAGCTTGAGAGGGGACTGGTCTCAGTGAGCCATTTGCAGAGTGCCAGACCAGAAGGGTCTTCCAAGTTCAAATCTAGGTTTGTCTGTGGAGCTATGCACCATATTCTGGGTAAATCCCATGTCTTGGATCTTGCTCGTTCCTTATCTCTGTGTGTCTGGGTTCAGTTGCTCCCAGCTTTAATAAGGGGAGCTATGTAGGAGGCCAGGGAGCCAAGCTGACTGGGAAAGGAGGGGCCTGGATACCTGTATACTGTGCGTCCATATTTTGTGCCTTTCCCATTTCAACGAAGTTTCCTGTATATAAGTCTTCTCTCTAAACCCAGTCTCATCAGTGGGCCAATGTAAAGCCATATTCTGAAGACGCTTAGATGAGACGGGTTCCAGTGTTCACAATAGTAAACCTGGCACTTACAGAAGCCTCCCTTGCATGCACTCCCTTGCTCAGAATCACGGCTCTGCTCCCCTCAGTCTGATTTTGCTCCTCTGGGAAGCCAGGTGGCTGCATGAACTGAATTTGAAAGATTAGAACATTATCAACGCCGTGAGCACATTTCTTGGACTCCTGGAGAATCTGAACGCAAATATCACTTCACTTCCTCTCAGTCCAAGGGCTGGAGACCGCCGGAGGAGCAGGGCAGGATGGAGGGCACCTCGCCCCGCGAAGGAGGGGTGACTGCGGACTTGAACATGCCTCGCTGGTTTCGCATTGCTGCAGGCACTGGTTTCCCACCTGAAGGAGGAGCTTGAGGGCAGTGCTGCCATTGCGCGACAGGTGTGACAGGGGAGGAGCAGTTTGGTCCTTGTGGTGTCCAGGGGGGTGCGATGGCAGCAGGAGGTGGGCTGGAGCTCCTGGGGACAGGTTAACCTCAAGGCCTCTTTGGGGAGCAGAGCTGTGCCCAAGGGACAAGATGGGCTTCTGGTCAGCGAGAAGCAGTGCAAGCCAGCATGGAGGCACTTCTGAGAGAAAGGCAACTGGGGGGGGGGGGGGCTGGGCTGCTGGGAACAGCACGGGTGAGCCTGAGGCTGAAGGAAGGGTCCTGCAGGGGAGGGAGGCATCCTGGGCTCTATGTCACCCACCCTTCAGTGAAGCCAGGGAAGGCACTGGAAAGTTATCTCGAGATTTTTTTCAAAGCCTGTGAGCTTTGTTAACCTGGCAGCAGTGGTTTGTTTCCTTGTCATTCCAAACGGGACCGTGTCCTTCCTGAGAGACAGCTAAGTGAGGGACCCCTGGCAAAGTGGCGGGAGGCGGAAGGAGGGTAAGCAGAAGGGGTCAGGGGGTTCTGGCACACGGGGCAGGGCTTCAGTCCTGAAGGGGTGTTCGGGTCTTAGTGGAGACCTCTGAATTCCCAGACAGGACCACAGCTGCGCCCACGCCCCTGGTCTGCAAGAGCATCGCGCTCTGGGCATGACGCGTCCCCATACGCTGCCATGCTCAGCAGGGAATTTGGGCCTTATGGAAGCCACCTCAGCGCCACCCAGGGTGAACACTTGTTTCACCCCAGAACTACCGTAGACCAACTTCCACTTCATTCCAGAAGGTTCTGGAAGATACTTTGGCAAAACAGCCCATGGCCACCTAATGATACTGGGGGAACAGGCCATTCTGAGTCAAAGAACACTCGTGTTTCAAAGGTTCCGGAAGAGACACGCTAAACTTTCCTTAACCCTGCGTTTCCTAACTTGATCCCAAATGTTTGAAAGCATTTTATTGACAGCTTCCATACGTAGAGACAGGACACCATGATCATGATTTCTCTCACCACCCTTCTTTCCTTTTTTCTATCCCCTCTCCACTAATCCCTTCCTTCCTCTTTCCCAGGCTCTCTTCCGTTTTGATCTCATCATCTTCCCCTCCTACCATGCAGGCCTTATGCAGCCAGCGAGAGCCACTGTGAGGTCATGAGTATCAAGGCCACCTGGTGTCTGGAAGACACGACTGCACTCCCCTGCTCTCTTGGCTTTCAGATTCTTTCCCTCGCCTCTTCTCCAAAGGTCCCTGAACCTTGGTGGGTATGATAGAGATGTCTCAGTGCTGAACATACTGCTGTCACTTCTCAGCATTCTGATGGAGTTTGAGTCTCCCCAGTCACCATAGATGGTGGTTGTTCTAGAAAGTTCTAAGAAAGTCCTCTAGAAGCCTCCAGTGCTGTGTGAACCCTTTGGGGGCTCTCAGGTTCCTATGTAGTCTCAGGTGAGCTACCTTACAGACCCACTCACTTGCTCTAAGTTTCCTTCTACAATGACACGTAGGGCGGTACCATCTGGCCTTCTGTGGCCTCCTCTGAGCTCAGAGCAGGCCTGGCAACGGCCAGAGCACAGGTGCATTTGTTCACAGGCACTGCTTGGGGCCCCTTAGTGGATCTGCTTCCGGGGTGAGTCTTAGCATGGGGCTGGATGGTCAGACTGGACACTTACTTTCATGGGCAGATGCAGCTCACTGGGGACCAGGAAGTTCCACGGAGGATGGGATGTGAGCAGACGGGGCTCCATCTGTCAAGTCCCCCCCTCCTCACCCAGCAGCTCAGGCCCCAGGCTGTTGATGGCTTTGTTTTGCATATGGTGATGAAATATTAAAATAAATTCTTCTAGTTTTGAAAATATTTTTTGTCAAGGCGTAAGGGGTAGCTTCAACATGTGACAGAAAACCCTGGAGCTCAGAGAATAGAGCAGAGGGACAGAAGGGACTATCTCAGAGGTAGGACTTCTTTTTTTTTTAAATTATTTTTGTTTATTTATGAGAGGAGAGAGAGAATGGCCATGCCAGGACCTCCAGCCACTGCAAACGAACTCCAGACTCATGCCACGACCATGGGCATCTGGCTTATGTGGGATCTGGGGAATTGAACCTTAACCACTAAACCACCTCTCCAGCCCCAGAGGTAGGACTTCTTGAGAAGGCTAGGGGTGAGTGGGCAAGGTGGGTGCTGCCGAATTGGAGCTGGGGAGCACGGGGTTTGGTGAGCAGTTGGATAGAGCACTGGGCTGGGAGCCTTAGGGTTTGTCCTTGAATTCATTCTGTCGCTTTCGGGGTTTAGGTGTGGTCACTGTCACAGCTAGGCAGACGACCGCATCTTGACTATGGCGTTGTCATGGTTTGCATACTAAATTCCACCTAGAAACTGTTCTGTCTCTTCACGCACTGGCCACCAACGCAGCTTCAACTCCTAGTGAGATACACTGGACCTAGTCACCATCCTAGAAGACAGGGTCCAGCTGTGGCTGGGAAAAAACCCAGGCTTTGCTGCTCGCAGAGATATCACGGCTGCATCTGAGGGTTAACTGACCAGTCCCACTTCTGAGCTGACCTTCTGGGGACACCTTGTGACTTGACTTATGGCAAAATGTTCCTGCAGCGTGCTGCCCACTTCCCGCTCTGTATCTGGCCTGGGGTCTGCCCTTCCAACTCTTCTCCTGGCCTTGGTGCCATTAGTCTTGGAAAGTCCTCATCGGAGCCAAGTCAGAGAGAAGGCTCCAGAACGGTGAGTGCGTCTGCAGAGTCTGAGCCCACGCCTCTCTGGCTCTGCAGTGCCAAGCTCAAGGACATGGGCACGCACCTCCCTCTGGATGACTGATGAGTGCCCTAGGCTTCTGTTTGCCGAGGCGTCTCAGAAGCCCATGAGCAGATGGCTTCCTGGGAATTCCTCTGGGGAACCGGGCTTCTGAAACCCGGTACCACGTGGAAATCCAGTCTGCAAATGAGACAGGGTGTTGGGCACAGAAATGAGTTGCGTCTCTCTCTCTCTAAGGTCAAACAGGGATCTGGAGCTAGGAGGGTCAGCCGCGGCTCCCTCCCAGCCAGAGGTGCGGGCCATGTGACCCCAGCACTTGGGAGGCACAGGCAGGGGAACCACAAATTTAAGGCTGGCACACACTATGTAGCAAGTCCCTGTCTCAAAAGAAGAGGAATTATAAAAACAGGCGGGGGAAGAATATGCTGGCACAGCAAAGGACAGAGTGGCAGAGGTGGAACCCGAAATGGTTCCGGTCATCACTCATGTGACCCAGCCTGGCCCTGAGGTCTGAGCTCTGCGAGGTGCCCTGTCCCCGTGTGGAAGGCCCACGGCTGATCTCAGCAGTCACTGTCTTTGGCAGAACACGAAAGAGTGTTAAGGGTTCCTTCCCTGCCCTGGAAGAGCGTTTCTAGAATGACAGGGGATCAGAGGATCTACCCACTCTCTCCACCCCAGGAGCCAGCCCGAGCAGCCCCTCTGGGCGGCAGAGTTGCCTCCCAGCGCTCTGGCCTTTCCCGCTCTGAGCTCTGCATTCCGCCTTGGTGCCGGCACCCCCTGGCATTTTGCTTCTCATGTTGTTTTCCCTGCGGTTTGGTCCCATTAATGTTTATGAGCGAATAAAACTTGGATTGCTGCTTTGGGTTGTGGGATCACTGCTGACTACCGGGGCGGGGGGGGGGGCATGTCTGACTGAAGCGACTCTCTCCTTTGACTTTCCACAACTTCCACTGCATTCTCCTCCAGGAAGATGAGCAAGTGGAGAGACAATATGATGGCAAAAACAAAACAAAACAAAACAAAATTGACCTTCCTCCCCTGACCTCATTGTCCTCACAGCCCTTGGCTAGAGTAGGAACTGGCACCAGTGAGTGTTGGGGGCAATTGCTGGAAGCCCAGGAATTGTTTTGCTGTTCATCTGCACGTGGGCATGCGTGGGTGAGACAGCCTTCAGGGACACATGCACTCTGGGAATCACAGGTGGGCCTTTCAAATAAGGCAGGACTGGTAGATATGACTGGTAAGGCCTCATTCCCTTTCCCAGAGTATGCACTGACCAACACAACTCATTACGTCAAGAACAAAAACCCGGGGCTGGAGAGATGGCTTGGTGGTTAAGGCACTTGCCTGCAAAGCCAAAGGACGTAGGTTCAATTCCCCAGGACCCACGTAAGCCAGATGCACAAGGTGGTACATGCGTCTGGAGTTTGTTTGCAGTGGCTGGAGGCCCTGGCACGCCCATTCTCTCTCTCTCTCTCCCTCTGTCTGACTCTGTCTCTCTCAAATAAATAAATAAAAATATATAAAAAAAAGAACAAAAACCCTTTCATCCTGAGTGTGGTTCTATGAGACCCCTTTGTTGGAGCAGTGTATTGTTTCTATTTCTTATATTATTTATTATTTTTAATTTTATTAGAGAGAGAGAGAGAGAGAGAGAGAGAGAGAGAGAGAGAGAAATAGAGTGCCAGAGCCTCAGCTGCTACAATAAAACACCAGGTGTGTGCATCCCTGTGTGTGCATGTGTGACATAGTACACTTGCATCACTGTGTGTCTGACTTACGTGGGACCTGGAGATTTGAACATGAGTTCTTAGTCTTCACAGACAAGCACCTTAATTGCTTAGCCATCTCTCCAGCCCTGGCCTTTTTTTTTTTTTTTTTTTTTTTTTTTTAATCAGAGAGGGTGAGAACAAGAGCAAGAGTGAGAGTGAGAGGGAGTGAGTAAAAGAGAGTTGGTGTGCCAGGGCCTCCGGCCACCGTAATCAAACTTCAGATGCATGTATCACCTTGTGCACGTGTGTAACCTTGCACACTTGTGTTACCTTGTATGTCTGACTTATGTGGGACTTCTGGGGAGTCGAACATGGGTCCTTAGGCTTCACGGCAAGCACCTTAACTGTCAAGCCATCTCTGCACACTTTTTATTTTTTCCCCACAGGATCCATGCACCACCTTGTGCATCTGCTTATGTGGGTATTGGGGATTTGAGCATAAGTCCTTAGGTTCAGCTAGTAAGCTGAGGGTCCTCCTTATCCCCGGAGGTCATTGGCCACCGATGTCCCAGGCGCAGGAGTTGGGGGGAGCAGAGTGAGTGCCACAGGCAATGGACAGCGGGGAGACAGTGTGATGGGCAGCTCATATATCTAATTTGTTCAGATTTTATTTTATTTAAAAAAATATATTTTATTTATTTATTTATGACAGAGAGGGGGGCAAGAGAGAGAGAGAGAGGGAGAGAGAGAGAGAGAATAGATGTGCCAGGGCTCCAGCCACTGCAAACGAACTCCAGACGCGTGCGCCCCTGTGCACATGTATGACATCATGCATTTGCATTCACTATGCATCTGGCTTACATGGGACCTGCAGATTTGAACATGAGTTCTTAGGCTTTGCAGGAAAGCGCCTTAACCACCAAGCCACCTTTCAAGCCCCATCCACATGTTTTGAGACAAAGTCGCTCAGTGGCATGGAATTTGTCAAATAGGCCAGAGTGACTGGCCTGTGATTCCCAGAGATCTGCCTGACTCCACTTCCCTTGCACTGCGGTTACAAGTGTGTTCTACCTTGCCTAATTTAAAAAGAATATGGATTGTGGGGTTCAAACCCAGGTCCTCACACCTATGAGGTAAGGTCTTTACCGACTCATCTATAGACTCAGCTCATTTTGTTGAGAGTTTTGGCACCTGTGTTCATCAGGGATATTCATGCATGGTTTTCTTTGTTTCCTGTGTCCTTGAGGTTGCGAGAGATTTTCCTTTTCAGTTCTTGGAAATAGCTTGAGAAGATTTTGCACTAGGTCTAGAATCCAGCAATGCTGTTGTGGCATTTGAATGTCCAGGGGTCCCCCATAACCTCATGGGTTTCTGGTTAAGTCTCAGACTCAGTCCCCAGCTGGTAGTAGGCTTTTGGGAGGTTGAGCCTTGCTGGAGGAGGTGTGTCACGGGGTGGGCGTCGTGGTGTGTTATTGTAGCCCGCTGGGCATTCACAGCTGGCTGCCTCGGATGTCGTCTTCCTTGCTGCTGTGGAGATGTGCTGCGGAGCTGCGGGCTCTGCACACTTTCTCCACGGTGCTGATGCTCTCTAAACTGAAAGCAAGCGGAAACCAAGCCCCGCCTCCCATTAGCTGGTTTGGGTCCGCAGTGAGAAGGAAACTGCTGCAGAGGTCATCCCGTCCTAGACTTTTCTTTGCTGGGAGACATTTTATTACTGATTATATATCATTGCTCACTCACTGTTGATCTGCTTAGGTTTGCTGTGTTTTCCTGACTTAGTTTTGACAGGTTGTATATGATCCAATTTTATGCATTTCTCCTAGATTTTCCAATCTGTTAGTATATAGTTATTTGTGATGATTTCTAGTGATTGACTATATTTTTATATTTTTATAGTTATAAGTCTCATTTTTCATTTCTTTTTAAAATTTGTGTCTTCTCTATTTTTTACTAGTCTGAAAGTTTGTAGTATTTGTTTATCATTTCAAACAACTACCTCCTTTCACTATTGATTTTTTAAAAAATATTTAATTAATTAATTTATTTGAGAGAGAGATATACAGAAATAGGCGGGGGCGGGGGAGAGGGAGAGAGAGAGATAGAATGGACACACCAGGGCCTCTAGCCACTGCAAACAAACTCCAGATGCCATGTCCCTCCTTGTGCATCTGGCTTACGTGGGTCCTGGGGAGTTGGACCTGGGTCCTTTGGCTTTGCAGGCAAGCACCTTAACTGCTAAACCATCTCTCTAGCCCTCACTACTGATTTTTTTAAAACTTACTGACAACTTGCATAAATATTCACAATATAACATGATCATAATTCCCTCCCAACATCCTACCTTTTTCCTCCTACCAAATCCTCCTCCACTGAATTCCTTCTTCTTTACAGCTGGTCTCTCTTCTGTTTTGATGTCATCATTTTTCCCCTACTATTTTCAGGTCTTGTAGAGGTAACATCAGCCATTGTGAAATCATAAATATCAAGGCCACTTTGTGTCTGGAAACTCTAGTATAAGCACTCTTCCCCTTTTGGCTCTTACATTCTTTCTGCGACATCTACCACAATGGCCCCTGAGCCTTGGAGGGTGGGATGGAGATGTCTCTCAGTGCCGAACACTCCACTGCCACTTCTCACTGCTACGGTGTCCATTGTTTTTTTTTTTTTTATTGTTGTTGTTTGTTTGTTTGCTAAAGCCTCTTTTATTTCTTCTTTGTGTACATGTTTCTTTCCTTTCACTAATTTTGAGCTTGGTTTGCATTTACTTTTCTGTACTTGAGTTAAATCATTAGATTGTTTATTTATTTTTAAATTTTTCTGTTTTTATTTTTATTTATTTATTTGAGAGCAACAGAGAGAGAGAGAGAGAGAGAGAGAGAGAGAGAGAGAGAGAGAGAGGAAGAGGGAGAGAGAGAGGAAGAGAGAGAGAGAGAGAGCCCACTAGGGCATCCAGCTGCTGCAAATGAACTCCAGATGCATGCGTCATCTTGTGTATCTGGTTTGCGTGGGTCCTGGGGAATTGAGCCTCGAACCGGGGTCCTTAGGCTTCACAGGCAAGCACTTAACCACTAAGCCATCTCTCCAGCCCTAGATTGTTTATTTGAACTCTATTTTTTTCTGAGGCAAGTCCAACAGACTGGTATTTTTCTATATGAGACAGTGATAGCAAGAGTGCATGTAAGAGAGAGAGAGAGGGAAAGAGAGAGAGAGAGAATTGGCACGCCAGGGCCTCCAACCACTGCAATTGAACTCTAGACATATGTGCCACCTTGTGTGCTTTTGTGTCTGGCTTACATGGGATCTGAAGAGTCAAACATAGGTCCTTAGGCTTCACAGGTAAGCACCTTAACTGTTAAGCCATCTCTCCAGCCCAATATTTCTTTCTTTCTTTTGGTTTTTCGAGGTAGGGTCTCACTCTAGCTCAGGCTGACCTGGAATTCATTATGTAGTCTCAGGGTGGCCTTGAACTCATGGCGATCCTCTTATCTCTGCCTCCCAAGTGCTGGGATTAAAGGCGTGCACCACCACACCCGGCAATCTTTCTGTTTTTTAACATAAATGTTTAAAAGTAGAAACTTTTTTCTTAGTACTGTTTTTGTTGTATTCCGTGACTATTTCTTTTGCTTGTGCATGCATCGTGTGTGCCACAGTGTGAATACATGTGCAGTTGTGCGTACCCCATGAGTGTGTCAGCAGGCCAGAGGAGAATATTAGATGTCTTCCTGGGTCACTCATCCGTGTGTTTCCTTGAGATAAGTCTCCTTCTGAATGCAGAGCTGCAGTTTTCCTGAGCCCCAGTGGTTCTCTGGTCTGCTGCCTACAGAACCAGGGATACAGCCATGCATGGCCATGCCCAGCTGTTTATGTGGATCCTGAGGAATTGAACTTAGATGGTCTCAGGCCCTCTGAGGCCCTCATGCTTACACAGCAAGTGCTCTTAACCACCGAGCCATCTCACTAGTCCCTCTAGTCCATAAATTTTGATATATTGTATTTCCATTTACATCTGTTTCAAGAAAATCTTAAGCTCGCTTTTTTTTGTTTTTGTTTTTTCAAGGCACGGTCTCACTCTAGTTCAGGCTGACCTGGAATTTACTATATACTCTCAGGGTGGCCTCGAACTCATGGAGGGCAGTTCTCCTACCTCTGCCTCCTGAGTGTTGGAATTAAAGGCATGCGCCACCATGCCTGGCTTTAAGCTTGCTTTTGATTTCTTCAATGATCCATTGCTCATTCTGTGTTATGGTTTCAAGGACCAATGCATTCGTGTAACTTCTAAATTTGTTGTTAATTTTAAATTTTAGTCCATTGTGAAAAGACATGCGATGTGATTTCAATTGTTTTTACTTTCTTGAGATTCATTTGGGGGCCTAATTGAGAGAGAATGAGAGGGAGAGAAAGGGCCCACTAGGGCATCCAGCCACTGCAAACAAACTCCAGGTGCATGCGTCATCTTGTGCATCTGGTTTGCATGGGTCCTGGGGAATCAAACTGAGGTCCTTTGGCTTTGCAGGCAAACACCTTAACCGCTAAGCCATCCCTCCACCCCTGCCTTTTGTTTTTAAGTCCATTTTGTCTAATAGAAGAGATTCTGTTTGTTTTGGGGGATGTGTTTGCATTGGATGTCTTTTTACTGGTGATGTGTGTCCTGTTCTCTCCCGGCTCTTCTCCGTAAGGACTCACACACGCTAGACCAGCCCGCTACCACTGAGCCCCACCCCCAGTCCCCAAGGTGAGTTTCTTATGGGCAATGTGTTTCGGCGTCTTGAGGAATTTAGTTCTATTTATATTTAAGGCTATTAAGGAAAGACTATTTTGTTGAATTTCTTCTGTGTCGAATATCATTTGTTCTATCTTCCTCTTTTCTTTATCTTTGTGCTTTTTAAAAAAAATTTTTAAAAATTACTTTTTTGGGGGAAAGAGTTGGCGTGTTAGGGCCTCCAGTCACTGCAGTTGAACTCCAGACGCGTGCGCCACCTTATGCACATGTGCAACCTTGCACACTCGTGTCACCTTGTGCGTCTGGCTTGTGTGGGACCTGGACCATTGAACATGGGTCCTTAGGCTGTGCCGGTGAGCACCTCACACACGAAGTCATCTCCCCAGCCCTGTCTGTGTTTTGATGGCTTCTTGCACTGGTGAGGTTTGGTTCTTTTCTGTTACTCCTCTGTGTGTCTGTTGCTTGGTTTATACTGCCAGGAGTTTTCATGGTTGCCTTCCTCAGACTCTGGAGGTGGACGGCCCTTGAGCCCGGTGGGGATGAATTCTATTTGCACTTGTCTTGAGAAGTTTTTATTTCTTCTGTATGAAGAATAGATTGGCTAGGTATATTCTTTGCTTATAGTTATTTTCATTCAGACCTTGAAATATGCCATTCTATTCCCTCTTGGCCTGTAAGGTTTCTGATCAGAAATTTTTTGTTTTTCTAATGGAGGTTCCCTCAACTGAGACTTTGTGCTTTTCCAGTTTTTCCAGTTCTCTTTTTCTCTTCTACTGTTCATGAATTAACTGTAATATAAAGGGTGTGGATCCTTTCTGGTCATGTGGGGGATGTGGGTCTCCTGTACTGTAGGGCTGTATCTTTCCTAACGTCAGAGACGCTTTAGCTACTTCGTGAAGCTCTCTGTACCTTCTTCTCCTCTGGTGCTGCTGTTGTTTGACTGTGGGATGCCGTCCACGAGGTCAGGCAATGAATGCTTGGTCCACAGATACTAGTGTTAACTTGGGAGGCAGCGGACGCTTTAGGAGGTGCGACCTAGCGGGAGGAAGTAGGTCACTGGGGACTTGCCCTTGAAGGTTAAACCTGGTTCCAAGTCTCCTGTGGCCGCTTCCCAGTTCCCATGATGTCGGCTGCTCTGCTCCCCGCCCCCCCAGGCTGGCCTGACACCTCCGAAGCCGTGAGCTCCGGCAGCTGCCCTCCTTCACAACCGCTTCTCTAGGCATTTTGTTGCAACAGCAGGAGAGTTCCAAACACAGGCACTTCGAAAATGTGAATATTTCCTCTAATGGTATCCCAAAGGCCTTAGAAGCTGTCTTAATTATTTTTGTCTGTGATATTTCAAAAGGCCTGCCTTTAACTTCAGACATTCTTTTGTTCTTTTTTTTGTCATGTAAAGTAATATTTGTTCCATGATTTACTTTCATTTAGCAAAATGTACATAAATTGAGCCATTCAATTTAAAGCCAAGAATTCCAGACTAACTTAAGAATTCGCAGTTTTAGTCTAATGTCAACAAAACAAAACAGCTAGAAAGGCAGGATTATGGAATAATATGCACACTTATTCAGCACGGTTGGAAAGGAAGAACTGCATAGTACCCTGTAAAGCAGGTCAGTATTTTCAATGCTAGGGGACAAAAATAAAAAACAAAAGTACAATTGAAAAGCCACTTCCTATTTTTAAGCTGATTACAAAGCCCTCAAGAGTCTACTTTTGACATCTCCTTTGCCGTTGTCTTTTGTCTTCCTCACCACCTGTCTGACTTGCTCAGATTCACCCAGCAATTCAATGTCCTTCTGTCGTTACAGCCAATAAATACTACGGGTATAAAGTGGCAATCAGTTTGACAAAGAATACTAGGACCGAGATAACATATGGTTGCACATGGCCACCAAACTGACACTTTGTTTAAGGTTTTGCATTTGCCACACAAAGGTAAAACTGACTATTCCATTCCACAAGCTATGAATTCTATGACATTAAGTCCAAAATTAACGTAGGGCAATTAAACATGACAGCGCGGTACATTGTGTGATGTGAGTCCCTGGTTTGTTAACCATTGTTCTAAAGCCCGGGAGTGACTTGCTCAGGCAAGTGACATGTGCGGAAGCTGTTGTGTCTGTTTATTCCACTCACATAATGAAAACCACAGGAATGTTACTTATAAAATTGAACGTTTTGCTTTTTTTAAGCTACCAACTGCCTGCAAAACTAACCCAGCACAATTAAAACAATACAAACAACAACAAAAAAACACATGAGGTTGCTTATGAAGGCCATAGCTTTGGTGACAACTGAGAACCAAACTGTTGGTCTGCACCTGACCCAGGCTTAAACAGTTTGCTCAGGCCCGACACCCCCGCTTATTTACAGGGCTTTATGGCTACAGCACACCCTTCACTCATGGCACACATGACAGACAACGGCACATCTTCACCTGCATTGTATTTTCCTTCTATTTCTTTGCCCAGTTCACCTTCTGGCAGCTTAAGATCCTCACGAACTTCGCCAGTTTCTGTCAGCAGGGAAAGGTAACCATCTTGAATGCCTATCAGTTGATAGTCATTTCTCTTAATATTTGGAACATCCATGTTGTGAGTAGAAGGACAAATATCTTCATATGTTTTGCCTGTGAAAATATCAGTTCCAACAAGGTGTACCTTGGCATGCCCATGCTCTCCAGTTTTGGAAGTTGACATCTCCACTATTTTGCACGGTCGTCCTTTGAGCACCACGAAGCCGTTTTTGCGCCGGGCCGAGCACTGCATCGGGTAAGTGCTGGAAGCCCAGCGTCTCCCAGGCTGAAATCAATTCCATCTGCCATGGTGGGCTCTCTTTCTGCAGGCACCCAGTGCCGCCGGTCCCCCGCAGCTGCGGCTGCTCGCAGACACGGGGCAGGGCCGCCACACTGTCTACACCTCCGGCCCCCACCCCCACCCTTGTTCTGTTTTTTAAACCCTAAACTACTATATCCCCCTCCCTCCTCCCCTCCCTCCCTCCTTTCCTTTCTTTCTTCCTTCTTTCCTTCCTTCCTTCCTTCCAGAGAGAGAGAGAGAGGACATTCAGGACTTCTAGCTGCTGCAAGTGAGCTACTCCAGACTCGCATGCCGCTTTGTGCACGAGGCTTTGCATACTAGGGAATAATCAGGCTTTACAAGCAGCGTCTTTAACCACTGAGCATTTCCCCAACCCTAAGTTCAGATATTCCTCATTGTGCCTGATCTTCTCTGCTGTGGCCGCTCTCAACTTATTTGGCCTACCGAGGTCTTCATTTCCAAGAGTTCTTTTTGGTTAATTTTCAAAATCTTGGTTGAATTTCTCATTCATGACAAGCACGGTTTTCCTAATTTTGCTCAAATAGTCTCACCAAGTTTATTGACAATAATTTATTTGCATGCGTGAGGGACAGAGGTAGACGCCAGTGTCTTTGTTAGTAGCTCTTCACTGTATTTTTTTGAGGCAGTGTCTCCTAACAAACCTAGAACTCACCGATTTCTGCAAGTCAAGCTAGCCAGCCTCAGTCTTGGCCAGCACGGGGACTACAGGTGCCTGCCACCAGGCCTGGCTTATATGGGGTGCTGAGGACCCAAACTGGGGTCCTCATGCTTGTGTAGGGAGCACTTTACCCGGCGACCCATCTCCCCAGGAGCCTTCTCCCAGCCCCGCATCTTGCATTCCTTACCAGGATCCCCGCCTGTCAACTTTCTTTGTGAGCTCTCACTGGGGAGTCCTTGCCTTCCCTTCCAGGTGGCGAGTTGCCTTGGTTTAGAACAGCTTTCCATGGGCCGCGGTGAGAATCGAGAATCGCCGAGCCGACGGGCCACGCGTCACTGGCACTTCTGTTCCTTGGCCTTTGTGCTAAGAGCTTTCGCCTGAAGAGGGCTCTTGAGGTGTTCGTTCGCTTGGCGTACACCATCAGCTTTGTTCCTGGATGGGCGCTGTGGTAGTTTGAATGGATGTCCCCCAGTAGCTTTAGTTTCATTACAGCTTCTGAGATTCCAGTTGCCTGGCTGGAAGAGGTGTCACTGTGGGTGGATCCTGGGGCCCAGCCTTAAATTGTGGTTGGCGGGGTGGCGGGGGAGGTTAGATCTGAATACCAGTCAAAGGTGTGCAGAGAGCTTGGGCTCTGCCTGCGTTCCCGAGAGGGCTGGCTTGTGGCGCTCCCGGGGGTGGTTTTCTCTGCGTGGACCTGTGAAAGGAGGCCAGCTGCTCCCACCCTTGTGGAACTTACCCTAGATCTGTAAGCTTTAAATAAATCCCCTTCCTCCTATAAGCTGTCTCGTCTGGAGGCCCATGTCGGCATTACTACACGCACCATCGCTATATCTTGCTGTGGCTTCTTTGGCTGTGACGGATGACCTTGGTCACAGAATATGCTACAGTGTGGGGGGGGCAGGTGGGGTGCTACCTGGGGGTGCTACGTAGACATGGCCACGGGGTACCTGCCTGCTGTGCTGCCTCCCTGCCAATGGGAAGGGTGCAAATGACACAGGAATTTTGGGGTGTTGTTGAGAGCAGCAGAGCCATCTCTTGGGTGGGCAATAATAACTCAGGAGTTAGGATGCTGGAAAACTCAGTGGTCAAGCCAAAGTGCCCCTGAGTCAGAAGCCACTGGGTTCTTGTCTTGAATTTGACAAATGAAGCCCACAGACCAGGGGACAGGGTCCAGAAAGGTCTTACCAGAGTAGTATAAATAGTCTAAGTAGGATTGAAGGACAGGAAGGAAGACAGAGCTTTTGCCCAAGGTGGCCAAATGTGGCTTGAGAATCCCACCTCAGACTCAGGTTGGGTTTTTCTTCGTGTGAACCCCCCTGGATGGTCAGTTTAGTCCTGACATCAGGTGTCTGGGGTCAGGATGTCTGGAAAGGGACAATCTTCCCAGAAATCTTCATTTTCTAGGAAGGGTCTGGAAGGGCTCCCTAAGGGGGCAGAGATAAGAACAGGCCAGACGCTTGCGGCAAGTCTGACCTGTAGCGAAGTGCAACGACTGAGATTTTCCCCTACAGGCCGAAGGACGACTCCCACATTTAGTCAAGGAGAAAGCTGTTCACTTAGGGTCCCCATCACCCCTAAACTGCCTCACAAGGTCACATGACAGACAGTTCCTCCAGAGGTGTTGGAGTGAGCCCTGCTGCTGCAAGGGCCTCTGTCTCCCACAATAGGAATCACTGCTCTCCTGGGCTGGGCTTCGCTCCTCTGTGGACGCTGTTGTGTCCCGTCAGGTCTCTCCAGCCTCTCCTTGGCTGAGTCCCAATATCCTCCCCCGTCACTCACTTTAGAGAGCAGCTCCCCGCCTGTTGCTTTGGGACAGTGGGTGCTGGGTGCCACTATTCAGCCCTGTTGGAATCCCAGGAAGGTTTCTTTCTTTTTTTTTTTTCCTGCTTTTTAAAATATATTTTATGTATTTGAGAAAGAGACAGATAGAGAGAGAATGGGCACACCAGGGCCTCCAGTCACTGCAAACGAACTCCAGATGCATGTGCTACCTTGTGCATCTGGCTTACATGGGTCCTGGGGAATCGAACTGGGATCCTTTGGCTTTGCAGGCAAACACCTTAACCGCTAAGCCGTTCCTCCAGCCCACCAGGAAGGTTTCTTAATGGCTGAATGCAGGCGTGGGAGTGGGAGGCATGGGAGAGTCTGAGGTGGCTCTGGCTTCAGCCTCGCGTCAGGCTCGGGAAGGCTGTGGTGGAGCAGACCCAGCTAGAGCAGGTGTGACGAGTCTGAGGTGCTGTTGATGTGTGGAGATGTCACGGCAGGAACCCGCGTTGCTTGTGTGGTTGGTGGGAGACGCCAGGGTTGGGGGATGTAAACCTCAGGCCTGTTTGCCTTGAAGTGGCGTCAAAGGTAAAAGAGGGTAAGATTGGTCACTGCGGGGTTGATGAGGATATGATAGCAACCAGAGCTGAAGGGTTAATTAGTTTTAAGTGTCAGGTGTTCTATACCCTTCTCTATGTCTCTCCCACAAGCCATGAGTAAGAGCTGTTCTTTAACAGATGAGAAACTGAGGACCAGAGGAGATAAGTGAATTACTCAAGGTCAGAGTCAGAATTTGAATGTCTGTGTACCTAACCAAGTTTTTTTTTTTTTAAATATTTTACTTTATTTTTATTTATTTATTTGAGAGAGAGAGAGAAAGAGGCAGAGAGAGAGAGATAAAGAGAGAGAATGGGCGCGCCAGGGCCTCCAGCCACTGCAAACGAACTCCAGATGCATGTGCCACCTTGTGCATCTGGCTTACATGGGTCCTGGGGTATCGAACCAAGGTCCTTTGGCTCTGCAGGCAAACACCTTAACTGCTAAGCCATCCCTCCAGCCCCAAGGTTTTTTTTTTTTTTTTTTCAAAATCATGCGTGTGCTACCTCTCTAAATTACATACCTACTTGTATAAATTTTTTAAAAAAATCAGTAAAGGGCTGGGGATATGGGTTAACAGTTAAGGCACTTGCCTGCAAAGCCTAAGGACCCATGTTCAATTCCCCAGTACCCACGTAAGCCAGATACACAAGGTGGCGCGTGCATCTGGAGTGTGTTTGGAGGTCCTAGCATGTGCTCTCTCTCTCTCTCTCTCTAGCTCTCTCTTTCTCTGTATCTTTTTCTCTCTCTGTCAAATAAATAAATAAGTAAATAAAGTATTTTTAAAAATTAAGTAAAGAAAGGGCTGGGAGCTATGGTTTGGAGAAAGGCACCTGGCCAGAGGTGGGGATGTTGGGTGATGGCTCCGTAGTTCTCTATGGATCCCCAGAAGCCATGCAGAAAAGCCAGGCATGGTGGTGCACACAACAAGCGCCTGGTGCTGGGGAGGCAGAGACCACAGGACCCGTAGGGCGGGCGGGCTTTAAGCTCAGTGAGAGAGCTTGTCTGAAACAATAAGGTGGGGGGCTGGGGAGACGGTTCAGCAGGAAGAGCGCTTCTGTGTGACCACGAGGGCCCGCGACCTCCGGTGTTCAGTTCCCCAGCACCCACACAAACAGCTGGCTGTGTCCACATCGGTCTGTAGCCCAAGTCCTACAGGGAGCGGAGACTGGAGAATTGTGTGTGCGCAGAGTGCCTGCATCAGCACACCCATGCATACACCACACACATCACGTATTACAGCACGCATACTCTGTATCCACCCCCCAAACAGAAGGTGGAGGGACACTAAGGAGGACATGTAATGTTGACCTGTGGCTTCCACACTGACATTTGCACATGCACTCACCATGTGCATATACATGTGTATACACACACACATGAAAAGGGTGCCTGGAATCTAGGGACTCCAGCAGAATGGGTCAGGGAGGGGAGAGATAGACTTGAATTAGGAATCATGGGCTGGGTTTGGACCATGGAGTGTGGGTAGAAATTAGACCCCTCCCCCACCCCAGGAAGATTTTTCTGAAAGGTTCAAGTCATACACACAACAGCCTCCAATGTAACTGTATTTAGAGGTGGGGGCAGGCTTCTGAGGAAATAAATAGAGTTAAATGATATCCCACAGTTAATTCTGATTGCCCAGGAGAATAATAAAACATCCCTTGGGGTTTGTCCGTGAATGCATCTCCAGAGATGATGAGATCACGAGGTCTCTGAATCAATCCTGTGATGGATTCACATGTGATGGTGTTATTGGAAGGGGGTGAAGGTTGTGGATGGGCCTCCCTAGAAGGGGGGTCGCTGGGCGTGCTGTGCTTCGCGTTGCATCTTGCCCTGGCCCTGTCCCATGTCCCCCTTTCTCTGCTCCTTGCTGCCATCGTGGGAGGTCCTTGCTCTGCCCCACCTTCCCCGATGTGGTTACCTGAGAAAGTAACCTCTGTGAGCCACATCAACTGTTCTACCTGCTGAGTGGTTTGTGGATGATTTGGTCATAACCGCACAAAAATAGTTAACACAAGTGTCAAAAGAGTTGGCCTCTGACCTGCTAAGATTCACATCTCTATGAAGTGACCCCAGAATTCCCCCCTGCCCTTCCAGGACACAGCTAGAAGATGGGTATGAGGGAGAAGGCTTTTGACAGGAATAGAACCTTTACCCTGGACTTGTGGACTCAAGAGTTACGATAAGATAAATGTTTGATATTAAGCCACCCAGTCTGTGATATCTTGTTATGACTGCCTCAGCTAGCTGATCTATTAGCCATTTATTTTGAGAGAGAGAAAGACAGAGAGAATGGGTGTACCAGGGCCTCAGCCTCTGTGAATGAACTCCAGACGCGTTGTTCCCCTCTGCATATGTGTGGCCTTGCGCACTTGCATCCTGTGCGTCTGGCTTTTGTGGGACCCGGAGATTTGAACCTGAGTCCTTAGGCTTTTTAGGCAAGTGCCTTAACTGCTAAGCCATCTATCCAGCCCTGTCAGTCCTTTTAATATCTTGACTCTTTCCAGAACTGTGCCTTTTGCCAAGTTGCAGGTCCCAGCATTTTGGTAATTGGTCCCATAAGGGACTTCTGCCTCTCTCTCTCTAAACAATTCAGTGGATTTGAATGGAACAGAAGAGCCATTGAACAATTATCCAGTGATTAGCATCCTTGTGGAGTACAGAGAGAATTGTTGGAAGAAAATTGGTAAATTCTTTTCATTCTTAATAAAACCTAACATTATCTTGCTAATGCCCGATATTAGGAGTTCAAAGCCATCTCTATACCATTGATCTTCAAAGGAAGAGATTTCCTAATTTATCTGACAAGACCTGAAAAGATATAGGTGAAGCTTCTTTTGCCTGGGGACTTAAGAACACTGGTCGGATTTGCAAGGTGGCCAGCTCCCTGCTGCCCCCCTTGTCGCCTCCCATTCTTGGCTCCCTTTGAATCGCTGCGTCCCGTGGTAGTACACATATCTCTGAGTGTTCTGAACCCACCGAGGGGCATGGCCTCTCCCAGGAAGACTAGCAAGCTCAATTATATCACTGCTCTGAAGAGAAGCAGGTTTGGGTGTTGTTTGATCAAGCTAGTGTTGAAAGCGAAGTGAAAACGGCGTCCATTTCAGTCAGCCTGTTAGAGTGGCTGTTTCTCGAGTGGTAATGTTTTGTCTCCCTTTCCCAAGAAAAGCTCTCTCCTAATAAAAATGAGTTGTCAGCTGCTCTTGAGGCCCTATAAATTGATTTTGGCTTTGTCCATTTCAGGTAGCTTCGGTGAGAGGAACCCATATAAATCACCTTCAGTCCGGGAATGTTTAAAATGGCAAACTCCAGAGTAAAGGTTTAGCAAAAGCCATAAATAAAACCTCAGAAGTAATGGGAGTGTTTATAAGCACCCACGGAATTCTGCCCAGGAACATTGAGCTGGGAGACTGACTGAGGCGTTTGAGTTGGAGAGAGGGATCTATCTTTATTTGCCCTTTGCTTGGGGGTGGCTGGACTTGAGAAGCCACAGAGCTGTGAGCAGTGCTCTGTGCCTGGGCCCTTGGAGAGGGAGTTTGTCACCATCATGTAGTGGCTGGCTCAGGAGCCTTCTGGCAGGGTGGAACTTGCCACGGACCAGAGCCTCAAGTTCACCATATTGCCAGCCTTTTATGAGCATGGCATTGTGGGAAGGCACAATGTTACAGGAATTGTCTGCTGTATCCAGAGCGTGCTCCCCAGCTGAGGAAACCGAAGCAGAGAGCGGCTTGTGACTTGTCCTGGTCCCAGAGCAAGCCACCCTGGGAGCTGGGAAGGAGGCGTGGTTCCCAGGCCCGAGCTCTTCCCCTGCCCCCCATCTAGTCTGCTTCTCCATGAGACATCAGTGAGTCTGCTTCAAGCCAGACCCTAGGCTGGGTGCTAAGGCTGTGCATGACACATGTAAATTAGTTACTCTCTCCTTGTCAGAACAAAATATCTGACCAGAAGCAACTTAAGGCAGGGCAGGCTTATTTCCATGTACGGTTCAAGGTCACAGTCCTTCGTGGTGGGGAAGGCATGGCGGGAGCTTGAGGTCACACGCAGTCCACAGCGAGGAAGCGGACAGTGACTGCTGCGGCCCAGCGTGTGCTCTGCTCTTCATTTGGTCCGGGACTCCAGCCCGTGGGGCGGGCTGTCCATAGTTAAGATAGGTCTTTCCACCTTAATTAACTCAATCAAGATGATCCCTCACGGGCATGCCCAGAGGCTAACCCAGTGTCCATGATCCTTCATAGTTATTCCCAGAGACCTGCCTCCTGGGTGATTCTAGGCCCTGTCAAGTTGGCAATCAACACAAACCATCACAACACACCTGGGTCCCTCTCTCAGGGGTCTTCCTTCTCCCTCCTCTGACAGCCCCCATTCCTCCTACTGGGGTGCTGGATCTGTGCCAGGGCCCCAGTGGCTCTCATGTGTACGCGTGTTCTTTCACGAAGCATTCAGTGAGCACTAACGCGCCCAAGGCTCTCTGCTAGGTTTGCAATAAGTAACGCTGAAATGAATAAAATGTGCCCTTGTTTCTTGTGCTCTACGAGGAAGCTGTAAATTTTGGTTCCCAGAAACACCTGGCCTCTGCTCGGAAGATCTGAAGAGGGGTGTGAGCCTGTGATTGTCTCTCTGGTGGCCGTCTTGTCTCCCTGAGCAGTTTTCTATATTCCAGAGGCTCCAGCAAGGCAGGGAAACGTGGTGAGTGCCCTCAAGACAGAAGGTCAGGTAAAGTAGGAGATGCTAAATTACATTTGAACTTAGAGCAAATAATGAATAGTATTTTTGTATAAGCATGTCTTGAATATTGAATGGACTATTTGAGACAAAATCATACTAAAAATGGCTATTTGCTTGATATTCAAAATTATCTGGATTTTAAAAAAATCCGTGTGTGTGTGTGTGTGTGTGTGTGTGTGTGTGTGTGTACTTGCCACAGTGTGCAAGCTGTGGGCAGAGGACAATCCCAGGTGTTGGTGCTCCCTTCCTACCTTGCCTGTTCTGTTTTTGCTATGTGCACCGGGAGAGCTGGCCCTGGGGCTCATAGGGACCCTCTCGTCCCTGCACCCCACTTTGCCGTAGGAGCGCTGGGATTGCAGTGCCTGTTGCAACCCGGTTACATGGCCTTATGTCCGCATGCTTGGGGCCATGTACTTTATCTCCTGAGCCAGGCTTCCAGCCCTTCCCTCACCCTTAAAGAAAACGAGGGAATCCCTTCCCCAGAGGCTTTCTGGTCGGGTACTGAAAGGCAGGGGGTTCAGTGTTCCTGGGGTGGACATGTTTTGGAAGCATACAGCTCCCGATTGCAGGCGAGGAAGTGCTGGGAACGCGCCTGGCCCTTAGTCTCAGCTGCCATCTTTTGTGATTACTGTCGCCATCCTTGTCACCTGATGGGGCCGCACAAGGCTTTGTTACTGTCCTGCTTCCTCTGCCTTCCTTGCTCGAGGTGGATAATCCCCCTCCCGCTATATAAGTGAGCTTTTCAAATCCAGGCTGAATTATTTTGGCCCCATTAGGCCTCCGTCCCTGCCTGGAAACAGTCGTGCCTCCACAGAAAACAACTTAGTTTATGTCCCCCAGTGCAGCTTGGGTAGCAAATCCTTTGGTAGACTTTCTAATGGGACATAGATCATTACAGATGGGACTCAGGCTTTACAAAATATTTTAGGAGGTAGATAAATTAGATCATGAAAAGTGCATAAGGGACATCAATTATGCAGGAGCCAGAAGAATGATTATAAAGTGATCTGGCCTGAGTTTTTGCCCATGAAACATTTAAATGTAGCCATTAAAACTGAAAACACCTCATGCTCGCTCCCTCCTTCAGGACACTGGGCTGGCCCAGAAGCAGGCCTT
The DNA here is from genome assembly GCF_020740685.1 of Jaculus jaculus. NCBI lineage: Eukaryota > Metazoa > Chordata > Mammalia > Rodentia > Dipodidae > Jaculus > Jaculus jaculus. The sequence goes on along the minus strand of NC_059107.1, from coordinate 4,840,408 downwards.
GCCTTAGGAATGCTGAAAAGTATATGACCGCCCACTTTGTTGGTGGCACTTGAGGAAGGACCCCGAGGATGTATAGAAAACTGGAACCAGGTTTGTTTGGGGGAAAGCTCTGAGAGCCCCCGGCTGGGGGCCCAGATATGTCTTTTGATGCCTGTGATCTGAGGTATGAAGATCATGTCAGAACATCATGAGACAATGGTTGGAGGCATGGTGACCCCAGGTTCCTTAAGAATTTCTCAAAAGTGTTGCATTAGTCAAGGTTGTATTAGTCAGGAGAGAGAACACAAAACAGCATACAGTACAATGAATACTCTCAGAGAGAGAGAGAGATTTATTAGATCCACTCACAGGATATGGCTGTCCAACAGTGGCTGTCTGCAAGGTGGAAAGTCTAAGAACCCAGTAGCTGAATGGCTCAGCAGCGCCTCCATTGGTAAGGCCTGGAGGTTTCCTAATGACCCGCTGGTCTTCATCCTCAGTCTGTGTCGGCAGGCCGAAGACGCTGGGCTCCCATGTCTGCCAAGGATGCATCCACCAGCTAGTACCAAGGGATGCCAGGCCAAAAAGGCACTGCTCTTCCCCAGAACCTTTTTTCATGTAGTGACCACTGGAATTGCTGCCCGGTTAATCCTTTCCTGGAAACCCCTGCCTTTCAAACCTGCCCCAGAGGCATGACTCTCACTTACTTCCTGATTCTGTCAAGTTGACAGTAGAGATTGACAGCCACAGGCTGAATAGAACACTTGTCCTGCCTCTCTCTGACCCCCTGCAGACCCACCTGACCTTGATGCCACTGGTGACCTTGGGCCTGTGAAAGAAGAGGCAGATCATCGAGAGAGAGAGAGAGAGAGAGAGAGAGAGAGAGAGAGAGAGAGAGAGAGAGGGGCAGAGAGAGAGAGAGAGAGAGAGAGAGAGAGAGAGAGAGAGAGAACATGGCAGCTTTGTTAGGTAGTTTAGGGTGACTGTGACCCTGAAAGTAAAAATCAGGAATGTCTTTGGGTCTCCCCTTGCAGCCTCCACTTTGCTAGAGATCAAAGTGTGATCTGACTTCTTAGCTCTTCCCTAGATCTGTTTTCCCACAACCAACCTGAGCCCTTCCTGGGAGGGGGGTTCCCTTTTCTAGAATTTAAATCTCATCCTGACATTGTCGTTGGTCAAATTTAGTCCCCCGAACTTGGCCTCATGGCTAACCTCTTCCTGAGCCAGCCGCTAGCCCAGACCAGTCAGCTGTCCCTCTGGCTCACCTGAGGCTGAAGGTAGGGCTACCACCATAAGCTTATCAATATGTTTACCAGGAAGGGCAAGCGTTCTTGGCTGGTGCCTGGACTTGCAGGTTGTGGCAACCTTCCCTCTTTTCAGCCTTTACCCCACCTGACTCCCACATGGGGTCTTTACCCTCCTGACCTCCACATGACAGGGGCTCTTTGTACTTTCTTTGCATTCCTCTAACTCTCTTTTTACATTTCTTCCCAGACTACCACGTGGGTTCTCAGACCATGTGGGAGTATTTATCTTCCTTCTCTTGATTTTGTACTTCTCTACACAAATATAATGATTTATTAATTATCTTTCTCAGTCTTGTTTTATCCAATTCTTTGGTTAAAAGCAGATACAAGCTAAGGGTTTGGGGTTAAGGACTTTCCTGGACTCCCCCCCAAAACCTCATATCAATCATGACCTTGCAGACAAACTGCCCTGTTCCCCCAGGTCTCAGCAAAGCAAGGCTGAACTAAGGCACCACCCCGACTTCTGCCTCTGACAGCAGATCTTGCTCTCAGCTGCACCACCTGGGCCCTCATTCTGCTTTCCACTCAGGGTCCCCCAACAGCATTCTAGCTCCCCTGGACCGTGTACCACACTTCTAGAAATTGGCCACCTCCTTCCTCTTCTCTCCGTGGGCATTAAGCTGGGTTTGCAGGTACTCTCCTAAGGGAGTTATATCTTTGCAGGCATACATAGGCTGTCTTTTCCTGGGATGGGTCATTCTTGGTCTGTCTAGTGCCTTTTTGTTTTAAAATATTTTATTTATTTGGGCTGGAGAGATGGCTTAGCGGTTAAGCGCTTGCCTGTGAAGCCTAAGGACCCCGGTTCGAGGCTCGATTCCCCAGGTCCCACGTTAGCCAGGTGCACAAGGGGGCGCACGCATCTGGTGTTCGTTTGCAGAGGCTGGAAGCCCTGGCGTGCCCATTCTCTCTCTCCCCCTCTATCTGTCTTTCTCTCTGTGTCTGTCACTCTCAAATAAATAAATAAAAAATTTTAAAAAATATTTTATTTATTTGATAGAGAGAAAGACGGAGAGAGCAAGAGAGAGAGTGAGGGCGACAGAGAGAGAGAGACAGAAAGAGAGAGAATGAGAATGGGAGTGCCAGGGCCTCCAGCCACTGCAAATGAACTCCAGACATGTGTGTCCCCTTGTGCACTGGGTTAATGTGGGTCCTGGGGAATCAAACCTGGGTCCATTGGCTTTGCAGGAAAATGCCTTAATGGCTAAGCTGTTCCTCCAGCCCTGTCTGGTGCCTTTGTAAATGAGGACGTGCTTTACCTGGACTGGTCTCAGCTCGAAGGCGTCCTGTCCCATGGCATAGTTATGAGCAGCCACAGGAAGGAAAAGGACAGATACCAGTGACCGCAGCATTTGTGGTCCCCAGAGAGCCAGGTGTGGTCTGTGAGACCGAGTGTGTGTGGGCGCCTTGCAGGAGGAGGCAGAGTGGGTGGTGGATGCAGTCTGTGCCAGGGACAGGCCTGTGCCATCTCCAGCGGGAATGCATTCCTCGTGGGCTGGGCTGTCAGTGTCCCTCTGGCCCTGTTCCTCTGGGGCCTTCTTTCCTCCTCCCAAGTCGCCATGTCTCTGGCTCTTGTTTAATTCTACCAAGCTGTCAGGCAAGAATGGAAGCTTCTTCTTGGCGTGGAGGAGCAATGATGTGACTTAGTGGGCTTGGGGGCTGATAGATTGTGCCCTTGCCCTGTTGTGTGACCTTGGATAGGTTCCTCATTGCTCATAGGCCTCAACTTTCTTAACCACAGAGTCGGGATGCCAGTGACGCCCATCGGCATCTAAAGTGAGTCCTTCTGTCCTCATGCTTCAGTGAATGCTGTGCCATGATGCTGGGAAGATGGCTCAGTGGGCGAAATGTTTGCCAAGCAAGCGTGAGGACCCGAGTTTGGATCCCCAACACCCATGTAAAATGTTGAGCGTGGGGGTGTGGGCCTGCGATCCCAGTGCTGGAGAGGAGGAGGCAGCAGCTTGCCTACGGCTTGTGACCAAGTTAGCTCTGTGAGTGAAAGGCACACTGAAAAGACAAGACCGAGAGGCACACCTAACATTGACCTCTGACCTCCACACACATGGGCACGTGCACCCGTAAGCACATGAACATCCATACATATATGCACAAACTGCATACACATACAATTCTCCCTCTTCACTGACACACACATGATGCATTTTTCCCAGACTTAAGACATGGCCATGGGACCTTTAGTCCTGCTTGGCCCTTTAGAGGTTAGAGTTTGGGGCCCCAATACTTTGTGTTCTTAGCCTCTGTTTTTGCATCCTGAAGACAGATCTAGTTGGTGTTAGGGTTACCCATTCATATCAGCACATCACCCTTTCAAATGCTCAAGCAATTTGCCTGCTTTAAACCTGCATTGTTTGGTCACCTGGTACTGTTATTCAGGAGGTAGCTGACGTGATCTAAAGCACTGGGGTAAGTGCCCTGAGTGCACCCCCACCCCCCACTTCACCTCATGAAGAGAGAATGCAATGGAGTGCCAGCCGAGAGGCTAAGCCGCGTGCCCAAGCTCTTAGAACTGCTGCGTGGAAACAGCGCTGGAACCCAGGTAGTCTGGCCGCCAACGTACTAAGAGCAGGAGGAAACACGCTCAGAAACGCGGAGTGAGCCTGGACACGGCTCTGAGGGGCAGGCCCTGTGGCACAGGCTGGAGAAGCTGAGTTCGGAGCTCTAGCACCAGGGGCAGCGCTGGGTGGGCACGGTGGCTGGCCTGCCATCCCAGGGCATTGCTAGCTCGCCAGCTTAGATTCTGTTCAGAGTGGGAGGAGGGTTTGAAAGATATTGCCTGGAGCTCAGACAAGGCAAGAGGCTCCACCGAGATTAAGGAATCTAGACACATGAGAGTCACATGTCTGCTGAGCATGGGTGGGGTTGTTTATAGAGTTTTATATATAGATAAGACCAGTTTATCACCCAATCCAGTATGCCTTTGAGGATGAAAGAAGGTTTGATTAATAGTTATGGCAAGAAAATGGACATTAAACGGAGACCATTCTTGGGTAAAATTGCAACTATTCCTACCTACTTATTTGAACAACATTGTGTATTTATGATCACATTTCAAAGTTGCACAATAGATTTCTCCATTGAGGGAAACTACTTACTGAAGACAGAGACAATATCCTGGGCAAGCAAAGCCACAGAGCTCTGTAGAAGGCTGTGAGCATTTGGGGGTTTTCCTATCACCTTGCGAGTTTCTTTTGTGTGTGTGTGGGGAGGGTTGAATGACTACATGTGTATGCATGTATTGTGGTGGTGTGTTCATGTGTGTGTGCATGTGTGCATGCACATGTGTATGCATGAGTGTAGAGGCCAGACGTTGATGGAGAGAGAAAGAGAGAGAGAGAGAGAGAGAGAGAGAGAGAGAGAGAGGGAGAGAGAGAGAGAATATGTGGAGAGAATGGGTGTGCCAGGCCCTCCAGCCCCTGCAAATGAACATTAGATGTTTGCACTACTTTGTGCATCTTAGCCATGTGGGTACTGGGGAATCAAGCCCAGGTCACTGGGCTTTGCAGCAAGCACTTTAACTGCTGAGCCATCTCTCCAGCAACCCATCTTATTTTTTGAGAAAGTGTCACTCGCTCAATCTGGAGTTTACCAACTTAGCTAGACGAGCTGGCCATCAAGCCCCAGAGATCTTCCTGTCTCTGCCTCTCCCATGGTGGGGCTACAGACCCACGCTACTGTACATGGCTTTTTATGTGGAGTCCAGTTAGCTGAACTCAGACCCTCATACTTGCAAAGAAAGTGCTCTACGCCCCGAGCCATCTCCCTAAGCCCTAGAAAGCAGTTTGCAGAAGTTTTGAACTCAGTTCTCGAAGTCTACGTCGTGTTTTGTGAGCGTGTGTGTGTGTTGGTTGTAGGGAGGTGTTTGACGACATTACGAGGCAGTAATTGCAATGCTGTGGCAGGGTGTTCCCTGGCAGGATCTCCCTGACGGGCAGGGAGGGGGCAGGCCTTTTCCTTCCATGGAGGAACTGGATTGTCCTGATGATTGGATGTGGGATGAGAACTTGGGCAAATTGCCAAACAAACAAGGCCCCAGACATGTGGCTTGGGTGCCTCTTTGCTGTTTGTGTGACAGAAACACTAGCTTCTCTGTTGTTCCAGGTCTCATGTGTGGGCCTGTTTGTGTCCCATCCTGGCCGACAGAGCTCTACTGCAGCTGGCCATGTGTCCCAGCTTTCTATCTAGACAGGGGTCCCTTGATCCCAAGTTCAAAGATGAGAAGACTGGGCCACATGACTGCCCCTGCTCAGTCACCAAGGCCGCAGGGGAGATCTCTTGTAATCCCAATGCTCTGGAGGCTGAGAGAAACAGGAGGGTGGGGGTTCGAGGCCAGCCTGGACTGCATAGCAAGGGCCCGTCTCGAAACAGAACAGAACAGAAAGAGAAAGGTTGAAGGCAGCTCCTCCCATTTTGACCCTGGGATTGCCGAGGCTGGAAGATGGATGGTGGCTCCTTGCAGGATGAGGAATGAGGCCCATGAGGGTCCGGGACACATTTTTACCAAGAGTAGCAGAACTGCAGTGTGACAATGTCTTACGAACTCGATGGAAGGACCGAGTCTGACTCAAATGCATGTTTCTTCAGCACCAGTGAGGCTAAACAGGTTCCTGTAAATTTGCTATGCTGTCACCTGCAGTTCTCTTTCTGTAAATCACCTGTCTGGGGCTTCAGCCGTTTCCGAGCTCTGGCTGAGCATTTGGGGGCGTGGGGGCGGGTGAAGGTGAGTGGCTTACTTTCCCCTGCCGCAGCGGCTCATTTTGTTGGCTGTATCTGTACTTGCTTAGAATAAACCCAGCTGAGTTTTCCAGAGACCAGTGTGGAAATTCAAGGAAAATGCTCTGCCTTTAATCAAATTTCTTGTATTATGAATGGTTATTAAATATTTCATGTGAGAATTATAATTACTGATTAAAGCTCATATCAATAGCCTCAGATAATCAGTGTGTAATGCTAATTAGAAGGTACTGAGGGCTCCCAGATGGCTTGTCTGCAGTAGTTTAGGAATTGCTATAATTGTTGGCACACTGAGCTGGGAGGTGAACATGCTAGGTGGCGTGTGTGTGTGTGTGTGTGTGTGTGTGTGTACACATGCGTGTCCTTAACCAAGCATAGCTGATGGCAGGGTAAATGAAATGAGACAGGAACCGCTGTGTTGAGTCAGGGGTTCCCCCAGTGAGCTGATGTGCCTGGTGAACAGTAAGGAGGCCTATATGACATCCTTCCACCTCCAGGATGTCTGGGGTTAGACGATTTCACTCTGAATGGGGAAAGGTCTCCAGCCTGAGAGGTGAGAGAGACACCGCTCCATGAATCTCTGACATCAACCCCTCTCTCAGCACATGCACACATGCAGATATACATGGACACGTGTTTTACTGTGTGGTGCTTTGTATGTGAATATATATCCACATAGCCTGAGGCATTTTTAGATATTTTATTTTTATTTACTTTTTACAGAGAAAGGGAGGAAGGGAGAGAGAGAAAGAGAGAGAGAGAGGGAGAGAATGGGCACACCAGGGCCTCTAGCCACTGCAAACAAACTCCAGGTGCATCTGGCTTGTGTGGGTTCTAGGGAGCTGAACCTAGGTCCTTAGGCTTCACAGGCAAGTGCCCTAACTGCTAAGCCATTTTTCTAGCCCTAATATTTTGTTTTTATTTATTTACTAGAGAGAGAGGAGGGAGAGAATGTGCACACCATTGCAACTGAATTCCAGACACATGTACCACCACGTGTATCTGGTTTATGTGGGTTCTGAGGAATCCAGCCTGGGTCCTTAGGCTTTGCAAACAAATGCCTTAACTGCTAAGCCATCCCTCCAGCCCCTGAGGTATTTCTCATTAGGCTTTCTACTAAAGTGTCAGCAGCCTGTAGGAGGAGGTGTCACTGGAGGTGGATCCTAAGATCCTGAGGTGTGTTCAGGGCAGTTTGAGTCTGGATGCCGGTTCTCTGGGAGTGAGCCAGCGTCTTCCACCATTGATGGCGTTCCCCTCCAGTCTGTAGGCCTGAAATGAAGCCTTTCCTTCCATAAGCTGCTTCTGGTTGGATGTTTGCCCAGCAGTGCAAATGCTGCTCAAGCAGACTGCTCACTGGTCAGTCACTTTGTAATGCCTTTTCACTTTAAACATGGACATACAGTAATTGCACATATCTATGGGATACACTATGAGAGTTCAGCACAGGTATGTTAGCATATCATCATTAATCCAGAAAATTATCATCTGCCTCTGCTTCAACATGTATCCTTTCTTTGTGTTGGGAAGTTTCGAACTCCTCTCTGCCGGTGCTTTATAAAATCTGCTGTAAGCTGTGAGCACACAGTGACCCTCTCGTGCGGCAGGACTTCGCGCTGGTGGCCCACCGCCCTCTGTTCTCCCCGCTCTCTACGTCTGCTAGGATTTGAGTGTGAAATGCTCCCCAAGGCTCATGGGTTGGTGGTGCTATTCTGGAAGGTTGTAGAACGTTTTGTTCATGGCCTGGCTGGCAGACATAAAGCTGTCAGGGTGGGGTGGGTGTTTTGGGTTGTAGCTCACGCTGGCTCTACCCTGAGCTCTCTGTTTCCCAACTGCCAATATGATGTAGCTAGGTGCCTCCTGCTCCCACTGCTATAGGCAGGAGCCCCTCTCACCCCCTGCCCCCCGCCGTGCCACGTCTCCATGATGCACTGGACCCTCTGCGCCAGGAGCCAGAACAAACCTTCCTTTAGGTTGCTTCTATCAGGTCGCGGTGAGGACAGGAAACAAGGCAGTTCCCATCCTGGCCCCTGGTGGATGCTGTTCTACTCCACGTGCCTGTCCGTGAAACGAATTTTCAGAGGAACTTTTCTGGGAGTTGGGTTCTGATTGAAGGTGGGTGGCACTTTTGCAGCCCAACGTGGGCCATGCAGGATCGGAGCCTTTCTCAACCATGGGACAGGCCCTCCTTCCTCCTTGGGAAGCGGGCTGGAGGTGATCATCCGTGAGCAAAGTGGGGGGCTGACAACATGCAGTGGGGAGCTAGGGGGAGGGGCTAAGGGGTCTTCTCTCACCCCTTGCAGGGCTTCATTCATAGCAATGCGTGCTGTGGGAAATGGCGTTTGGCCTAACTCCCTCTGCCACCCTGTAGACTTGCAGAAACCTCCAGCCACAGTCTCATCCCCAGCAGAGGGCAAGGAGACCTACTGTGCACACTGAGACCTACTGTGCACATTAGCGGCAGTGCAGCTTTATTCAAAGCACAGCACCTGGTGCCATTGTCCAGAGGAACCTGTCTCGGGTGCTGCTTCTGAGGAGTCGAGAACAGAGGCGGATCCAGGGAGAGGCCTGGCCTGTGGGATGGAAGGTGGGAAGGGGAGGTAGGAGGGGAGAGGAACAGGCAGGCATCACTCTGAGTTCAATCTGAATGATTTCTGAGAGCAAAGGGAAGCTGTAGGGTGTCTTCTGGCAGTGGAGCCACATCATGCAGATTGCTTGATACGGGAGGACCTTTCTGGTGGTCCTGTGGACAGTGGGCTGTTAGGGGACACATGGGGAAGCAGCGAGAGCAGATCAGAGGCTGAGGCAGCACCCAGGAGAGACGGGACAGGCTGGAACGAGAGGGGGTTGGTTCCGGAGGACTGGCAGGTAATAGACAGCCTGGCTTCAGTTTCGCAGTTTGTCCCAACAGGCGGCAGATCCAGGGATGGGATGGAGGTTATGGCTCGTGGTCCTGCCCCATCTTAGATAGGCACAAGAAGGCATCTTATTGGTGCCTTGTTGTGATGTCTCATTGTAACCCTGGTGAAGCTGCTGGTTCCCACCTCCATTTCTGTTCTGCACGTCCTCTGGGCTGAGCTCCTTGCTTTGAAATGGAGAGTCAGCTCTGGGGGGCTCGGACTCTTCTGAGGAGACGTCTAGGGATTTTCAGAGAGACGCTTGGAGAGAGCTTTTCCTGAGATGCCAAAGACTCCATACCCCAGGGGATGACCTTGGCCTCTCCAGGGTAAATGGGTGGGACCAGCGTGGCACCCAACCTCCCTCAGCTGGGAATCCAGAGGTCCTCCCAGGACCCCCCTTTTTTGTCTACAGGGGCCAGGAAGAACTCACATTAGCAATGATTTGACTGAGTTAGAATCCATTTTGTTCCCGAAAGTAAAGATGAAATTTCTTTAAAAAGCAATGATGGGTGTCCTAAGTTATGTCTTGCTCACAAATCAAGTTTCCGGGATATTACAATTCTTGGTTCTGACTTCCAGGCCATCAAGGGACAATTTTCCAGAAAAACTTGTTTCTTTATGCATGGGGCAGATAGACCTGTGGTGAGCTTGAGTGGATGGTGGGCTTTCTTTTATTTTTATTTGTTTGTTTGGAGAGAGAGGGACAGAATGGGCATGCCAGGTCCTCTTGTCACTGCAGATGAACTCTGTAGAGGTGAAAATGTGTGATCCCACAGACTCGGCCTTGAATCCTGAGTCTCTAGTGGGTGGAATCCTGTGGAAAGACGTACGTCACTGGGGAGATCTTGGAGTCCAGCCCTAGGTTATATTTGGGAGGGGGTATCTTAAGCTCAGCGCTAAGGTGTGGGAGAGCAGTTGGCGCTCTGGCTATTTGTGCCTTTTGGTGTTTTCTGGCTGTTTTCTGATGTCTCTCTGCTTGGATCTCCGGGAGTGAGCCAGCTTCTTCCTGTACTGAGGGCGTTCCTCCTCGAGTCTGTAAGCCTGCAGCAACCCTCTCCTCCCACAAAGCTGTGCTGGTTGGATGTGTGTCCCAGCAACGAGGAGGTGACTGCAGGAAACTCCAAATGTGTGTTCCGTTTTGTACATTTGGCTGTATGTAGGTACTGTGGACTTGAACCTAGGCCGTCAGGCTTTGCCAACAGGCACGTCTAGCTGCCGAGCTGCCTCTGTAGCCCGGGTGATGGGCTTTCTGGAGAAGCCTTTTCCTCAGGCTGTGCTTTCTTCAGGATGTGACGACTACCCAGGCCACGCACCAGCCAGCACTGGGCAGGGTCTGTGGCTTCATCTAGTGGTCATATGTGGGCAGCTTATGTTCTTGGGTGCTGGGAAGTCCCTTAGTGTCCCCAAGGACTTTGAATCAGCTAGGAAGCCCCACTTTGGTTTTCACTTATCCGGCACAATTCATCAGTAGTTTTTTTTTTTTTTTTTTTTTTTTTTGATGTAAGATCTTGCTCTAGACCAGGCTGACCTGGAATTCACTATGTAGTCTCAGGTTGGCCTAGAACTCACCATGATCCTCCTACCTCTGCCTCCCAAGTGATTAAAGTGACCAAAGGCATGCGCCACCACGTCTAGCTAGTCCTTGTTTTTGAGAGGCCTTCTCCCTAGCCTGGATCTTGCCAACTAGTCCAGACTGGCCAATAGGCCCGGGGACCTTCCTGCCTCTGCCCCTTGCACAGGGACTACAGTCACGCGCTATCGCTTCGGCTTATTTACATGGGTTCTGGGGTCAATGTGAGGTCCTCACGCTTGCAAGCCAGGCACTTGGCCAGGTGAGTGTTGCCTCTAGCAACGACAAAATGCAAGCCGACTTAACTTTCTGAATATTAACTCAAAGGAGGAGCGCACCAGAAAGCCCTTATTCAGGATGTGTTCACAGTGCTGCTGAGACACCCCACGCTTTATTATTCAGTCAAAAGGAAAGGCGTAACACAACTTGTATGCCATACCACGTATGTTAAAACCACCACAGGTATAACTTGATTTCTCTGTGTCCATAAGAAACTCTATAAAGCACATAGAAAACTTATTGTCTTGGGAGGAGATTAAGATTAGTGTGCCATTCTCCAGGGGACGTTTGCTTCATACCTGCAGTTTGAGTACTTAAACATTTTTTAAAAATATACATAATTAATAAGCTTAATTAATGAGATAGAAACTGATTTTTGCCTATTATAAGAAAGTTGTTAAGGGTTGGCATGATGGATCAGTGGTTACAGGCACTTGCTTGCAAAGCTTAATGGCCTAGGTTTGATTGTCCAGTACCCACATAAAAGCACAAAGTGGTGCATGCACCTGGAGTTTGTTTTTTAGCAGCAGGAGGCCCTGGCATCCCCCTGCCCACTCTCTCTCTCACTCTCAAAAAGAAAGTGGTTAAATATAGAGGAACTATTACCCTGCATCCCACTGTTAACATGTATAGGTGAATTTCCCTCCAGTCTATTTTTTTGTCTTATGAATTTTATATCATGTAAAGCATTCTGTGTATATAATTTTGTATTCTGAATTTGCCTCTTAATGTTTTCTCATAAACATTACTTTTCCACTGTGGGTATTTAACTATTTTCCATTTTCCTTCCCATGTTAAAAGTGGTTTCTATTTGCCTAGTATGTCAATCAGCTTTCCATCACTGTGACACAATGTCTAAGCTAATCAACTTATAGAGAGCAGAAGTTTATTTTGCTTCTGTCAGTCGGCCCCGTGGCGAGGCAACATGTCGTTGCCAGAGGACGCGGTGGAGCTAAGACATTCAACTCATGGGCGCCAGGAAGCGAAGTCAGAAAATCAGGAAGAGCCCTCGTGCCCTCTTCAGGGCCTTGCTCCCAGAGGCCTAACTTCTTCCCACCAGACCTCCTGGAGGTTCTCCTGCTTCCCCAAAGCACCTTAGCCTGGTGACCAAGCCTTTACATACAGTCTTAGAGAATACTTACTAAAGGTGCCACCTAGGGAAACTTCCTCAGTCTTGTGAAATAAATAAAATCTTGCACATCCCCATGACTGGTGCCGTTCAGTGTGTGTGTGTGTGTGTGTGTGTGCATGAGTGTTAGGATGCTGAGACACTGGCTAAGGGGTAGCCTTTCCAGGCCCCTATTTATTCTTACACAAGGAGCTGGATCCCACATTCAAGCCAGAGTCTAATGAGGTGCATTAGTAGCATCTTTTTGGCCATATACGCTCTTCTGTGGAGTCATTGGCCGTGGATGGCGGGGCTGCGTTCTGTCCTGGACCCTAGAGTGTTGAATTGGAGACCTGGCTTGGTGCTGACTCTATTTCCCTCTCTGGAAACCTCTTCAACCAGTTAGTAAAGCATTCTGTGAGCTGCATGCAGGCAGGGAGGTTTTGGGAGACCTGTTCTCTGTGTGGACAGTCATGGAGGGACTGTCCCTCTTTCTCCTCTAGGCCACAATTTTGTGTCTGCGAAATGCAGCCAAGTTAGGATCTTAGAGGAGAAACAGAGTACCTAATGGGTAACTCACGGCAGACTAAAGAAGGGAATATTTATCATGACGTAGGCAGGATCAAGGGGACAAGCAAGGACTGATGGTTCCCTCTGGGGTGACATCATTACTGTCTTTTGGCCTGTGGGAAAGGAAAAGATGTTTCTGGAACTGAGGGACAGCCGCCATAACATAGAGGCTCAAACAGAGTTGGTGGCCTCAGGATGTCACCCTAAGGTGAGGTGTGGCGTACAGGCAGAGGGTAGAAGCCGCTTCACACTCTCTCCTCTTCCTGTCGTCCGGGGTCCTTCTGGGACTGTCCATTGACAAACCAGCAAAAACCCCAAAGGACCAGGAGCTTGTATGACACAGTCTGCTCAGGCCGCCTTCCAAAGTGTGCAGAGGGCTGGGAGACCCCGCCACATTCAGCTCCGGCCTTACTCCTTTGAAGGAGAAATTAAAACAACAAACAAAAACAAAACATGGCCCCAACATGATGGAAACACACGGTCCCACTAGCCGCTTATGGTGATGAGCCCACCCAGTCATAGTCCTGCCGGGGATCACATGAACACGTCACCCTCCCTTGGTGTCCTTTGCCTATGGTGCTGGGGTGGAGGAAGGGAGAGTGCAACAACACGTGACATGAAACGGGTGCTGCTTCCTGCTCCGTGGCTGGTCAGCATAGCTTTGGTTCAGTCACCAAGCATTCAGTACGCCACTGTCCCCTGACTCATGTGGGCTGGTCCACGCCTTTAGTTTCTCATCCTGGTGGTGTAACCGTATGGGATTAAAGGGACACTGAGGACAGGAATAGCTTTGCCCCTTCACCATGACTACCTTGCTTGTACAGACCTACCAATCAAGTAGTGGGACGGCTGGGGACACAGGTGGCGGCTGTACCTGGGGGCAGGCCATCTCACCTGTCTAATGCTTGGGAGCCTTCTGTGCGGTGAGTGCTCCAGCAAGGGCCTGTGTGGGAGGCAGATGTGGTCCTTCCATCACCAGCGATTCAGTTTAATTTTAGGCTCCTGATCTGCTGTTTACTTGTTAGTGACTGGCTGCAAATCAGGGGGGATTTAAGGGGGCTTTTCTCCTTCCACAGGAAGTGGACACCCCATGTGTGAGCTTCCCAAGGCTCTGTCTGCCCGGAAGCTTCTCCTGGTGTTCACTGCTGCTCTGCCACGTGAGCACGATTGTGACATACTGTCTACTGTGACTCATTTCCGTTTTCTGTGCAAGCGGCCAGTGAACCAGGCTGTGAGTTTTCTGTGTATTTGCTGGATGTAAGGGGTTCCAAACCTGTGAGGTGAAGCTTGAGACAAGTGTGTGAGGAGTAAGAATAAATTTCCTGGGAGTCTTCGCCACCTTCCGTGCCATGTACCCTTACCCTCCGGATACAATAGATCCCATCTCCATTGGACAATGGCATTCTGCTGTGTCCGGCTAAATGCATATATTGTTCTCACCAAACTGCCCTGAAAGCACTGCACTTAATTAAAAGGTCCATCTGGACAGTTGCATTGTAAGGAGTGGTACCCTTCCTTTGGCTCTTACATTCTTTCCACCACCTCTTCCACAATTGATCTTGAGCCTTGGAGGGTGTGATAGAGATGTGTCAGTGCTGGGCACTCCTCCGTCCCTTCTCGGCACTGTGTTGCCTTTTGGGTCAGCCCAGTGGTCATTGGCATCTGTAAAGAGAAGCTTCTCTAACCAAAAGTGAGAGTAGCATTAATATATAAATATGAACATTAAGTGCAGTGCTTTCAGGGCAGTTTGGTGAGAATAATATATGCATTTAGCCAGACAATAGCAGGCTTTATACTCCTAAGGCTCATGACCTCCCTTGCCATAGGCTTTTGATTATGTTTTTTGTACCAGGCATGTATTCCATAGAGCAAGCCTTCAGTACAATTAGAGAGCAGTTGGTTTCCCCCAGAGAAGTTCCATGTGCCGTTGAGAAGAATGCATATTCTGCAGCATTTGGATGGAATATTCTGTAGATATCTGGTGGGTCCATTTGTTCTATGACCTCACTTAATCCAGATGTCTCTCTGTGTACTTATTTATTTTTTTGCCAGGAGATTGGAGTGTTAAAGTCACCCAGTACAATTGTGTTTGGTGTTCTCTGTGACCTTAAGTCTGATAGTACTTGTTTCATAAAGTCGGGAGGCCCCATATTAGGTGCATATACATTTAGGAGTGTAACGTCCTCCTGTTTGTGTCTTCTTTTCATCAGTATAAAGTGACCTTCTTTATCTTTCCTCGCTGATGTTGGTTTGAAGTCTATCCTGTCAGATATTAGGACAGCAGCCCCTGCTCGTTTCCTAGGCCCGTCTGCTTGAAACACTGTTTTTCATGCTCCCACTCCAAGACAGGGTCTGTCTTCTATTGAGAGGTGAGTTTCCTGGAGGCAACAAATAGCAGATCCTGCCTTTTAATCAGACTGGCTTTTTTTTTTTAAATTTTTTATTTATTTATTTATTTGAGAGCGACAGACACAGAGAGAAAGACAGATAGAGGGAGAGAGAGAGAGAGTGGGCGCGCCAGGGCCTCCAGCCTCTGCAAACGAACTCCAGACGCGTGCGCCCCCTTGTGCATCTGGCTAACGTGGGACCTGGGGAACCGAGCCTCGAACCGGGGTCCTTAGGCTTCACAGGCAAGCGCTTAACCGCTAAGCCACCTCTCCAGCCCCAGACTGGCTTTTTTTTATGAGAGAGAGAGAGAGAGCTAGCATGCCAGGACCTCTATAATCCTCTGTAATCCAACCCCAAACATGTGCGCCACCTTGTGTGCACGTGTGGCCTTGCACAGGCGCCACCTTGTCTGTCTAGCTTACGTGGGATTTGGGGAGTTGAACATGACTCTTTAGGCTTTGCAGGCAAGCACCTTAATTGCTAAGCCATCTCTCCAGCCCAGTTTCTAACTTTTTGATTCAGTGGATCACATAACAGTTTATGATGGGTGGTTCCAGGCACATAGGCACTTGGTGTCCCATGGTCTGCTGCTTAGTCTTGGGCAGGACCTAACAGGAAGTCAGAAGCTGCTTTTTAACACATGGAGAAAAACTGGGGGCAGAACACTTTCTCTAAAACCTTAGCATTTGAGATATACAGTTTCTTTCCCACATAGGTTTTTATGTAACATCTATTACCTGCTACAGGTGTTTCTGCCACAATTGGATATGTTGAGTCACAAAATAATAATTCTGCTTACAGCCAAGACTTCGACAGAAATGTCTCTCCATTCAGACCCCTCTCAGAAGGGAAGATTTGCTAATTATCTAGCAGGAAGCTGGAGTAAAATGCCCAGATGTGCAATGCTTCCTCCACCATCCAAAAAGGCCAAAGTACGAGAGACACTTTTCTTTGCAGCAATTTGTACATGAAAACACCACATATATAAATCACATATGTACATATGTATATATGACCTTACAGATCGTATCCCTGTGTGTTCTAAACTGCTGTATCTTCTTATGACCTTTATTTACATGCCAGGCGCTTGACTTTTTACAAGGCCTTTTCATCCATTTTCTGGCATGTACATGCCTTGTTAAAATATATATTGTGTTTACTCATTCCTTCTCAATAGGCCCACTTCGCATAATGAAACAAACGTGATGGACTATTGTGATTTTTCTACAGGCTAACAAGACCATGAAATGACAGTGTGACAGAGAGTGACTGCGCTTTGGTAGGTCAGGAGAGGTGGGAAAGGCGCTAACCTAAGGCAGCGGAGCGTGTTGTTGCCCGTGCCAGGTGAAAGGAAATGGGTTTGGTGCATTCAGGCCGATTTAGGATTGTTGGATCAGTAGCCCAGAACCAGCTTCCGTGCCAGGGAAACCTGGTTCCTCAGGCGAGGATGAGGGCCTGCCTCGGTGCTTCTCCCAGCACGAGCGTTTCCCGATGACTTAGGACTGACGGTTCTCTAAGCGCCCCGCCCCGTGCGCCGCGGTCTCCTGTCTTCTCCAGCCGCTCCTGTTCCTTAGCACAGTGGGTCTCAGCCTCGGGACCTCTGACATACTTGGCTGAAAATCTGTGATGTTTCTTTGTCCCATCTTTGGCTTCCTGCTAACTACCGGCAGTGTTCCCCACCCCCACAGCAGCGTCAACCCCAGGTGTCTTCGGACATTGCCACATGGCCCCCAGAAGACAAATTGCTGCGAACCGAGGACCCACTGCTTTGGCACAGGAGATCCCGTTCATTGGTGCTGCAGTTCAGTAATGCACGCTCTTGGGACTGGGGGCTGACCCCAAACCAGACCTGTCCTACAACCATAAGCCACTAGGGACTCTTTCGAAAGCTCTCATGAAGGATGGGGAGACGGCTCCGAGGATATATTAGTACAACCGTGCAAGTGCTGAGTACCCAAGCTTGGATCCCCCAGTTCCCGTGCAAAATCTGGAGACTGTAGCAAATTGTCCGTAAGCCCAGCGTGTCTCCAGTGAGACGGGAGGCCGAGGCAGGAGAAGCTCCTGGGTCAGCTGGCCTGCTGGACGCCAGAGTGAACAAGAGACCTTGCCTCAAGCAAGGTAACAAGAAAGGACTGACACCCAAACTTCTCCTCTGACCTCCACATGCACGCTATGCCTGTGCCTGTGTGCATGCACACACACACACACACACACACACACACGACATAAAACCTGTCACAAAGTCGCCCCTGTTTTCCATCATGTTTCCCTCAGGAGTTGGGGCAAGAGCAGACAGAAGACGCTCCCCACAGGTCACTGCGCCCGTCCTTGCTCCAATGTGAAGATCAGCCAGAGACACTTTAACGCTGTGTCTTCTCCCTGCACCAAATCACACCCCATCACATGCCATCAGCAGTGGCCATGGAGTTGTACTGCCACAGGTGACATGACCCCTCTCATGCACTGTTAGAAAGAAGCTTATCATCACACTAGTCATTCCTTCCTCAAACCCCATTTTGGGGATCAATTTCCAGAGATGTGCCTGGGGCTGCTTCCAATATAAAATTCAGGAGCAGAGTAGCACACTTGAGAGAGTACCTAAAGGGGTGCTGGAGAGATGGCTTAGTGGTTAAGACACTTGGCCATGAAGCCTAAGGACCCAGGTTCGACTCTCCAGAATCCACATAAGCCAGATGCACAAGGTGATGCATGCACACAAGGAGGTGCATGCGTCTGGAGTTGTTTGCAGTGGCTCGAGGCCCTGGAATGCCAATTCTCTCTCTCTTTCTCACTCTCTCTCATAAATGACACAAGAGAGTACCTAAAGGGAAGTTAGAGCTGGGGCGTAGCTCCGTGGCAGAGCACATGCCTCGCGTGCTAGAGGCCATGGTCTCCATGCCCAGTACCATGGAAAGGTGTAGATTGTTGGGAAGAGCGGGTAACAAAAGGATTATATTTAAAAAGGAGTGAGATTGGGCTGGAGAAATGGCTTAGTGGTTAAGGCACTTAACTGCAATGCCAAAGGACCCAGGTTCAGTTCCCCAGGACCCACTTAAGCCAGATGCACAAGATGATGCATGTGTGTGGAGTTTGTTTGCAGGAGCTGGAGGCCCTAGTGTGCTCATTCTCCAATCTCTCTCTCTTTATCTCTCACCACTAACTAACTAAGTAAACAGGAGTGAGAAGGAGGCAGCGAAGCTTACTCAGGGTCTAGTAACAGCAGTCAGCTGCTCCTTTCCTAGGCCTGCGCGCCGACCAGGAAGGACCTATTTCTGGAACCAGGTGGAAGCTGTAGGCCAAGGGGAGAGGTCCGTCCAGTTGTAGCTTTAAGAGGAGAAATGTCGTTACTGCTCACTGATGCCTGTAAAGAGAGGAGGTAGGAATCCGCTCCCTGACTTCTCTTCCTCCTACCTCTGGCCTCCTGGTGCGTCCCGCCGGCTGACCCGGAGCCGGAGTGGGAGGAATCGTTCACGCTCTCGGCGTCAGCCAGCTCCCAGTTACAGAGCAAGAGGGGAGACGCGTAGACAGCAGTCAGGGTCTTCCAACTTTTTCTCTTAGCAGCTTTTTGTCATTTATTTTTTTTCCCTTGATCATATGGATTTCCTTCACAGTGAGTTAATCTCTCAGCCCCCATAAGAGTTTCCAGCATCACTTAATCAGTAGATTAGGACCCTTTTTTTGCCCTAGTCTAGCAATTGCAAGGCCCTTGGTTAAATACTCAGATCTACACACCAACCCGCCAGCCATCCAAAGTCCTCCAGCCATTCAGCCAGTTTTCAATAGTATGTAGAAGAACATAGAACATTTTAATTACAAAGTAAGATCAGTGTTGTTAAGGTTTGTAATACAGTTTTCCACAAATAACATTTACTAATATGAATTCTATATTAGCATAAATTAACCTTTTTCCCATTTAACAACTGATAATTTTATAATAATAAAAATAGTAGCTAATGTTTATTTTGTGTTTCCTATATATTAGGTATCACAGTAAGAGCTCTGTAGTCATTGGTTAATTAAATTTCTTTTTAATTAGCTATGCAAGAAGAAACATGCCTTGCCAACAAATAAATTTTGACATGTTTGTTGGGGATTTAAATGTGTTAAAATGCAGATTGAAATTTAACTTGTGGCCCAACATCAAACAGAACAGCCACTTTTATGACCTGGTGTTTTGGATTCTTACATATTGCACTAAAAAAACCACAAGCAACTTATTTTTTTTTTTTTTACCATGTTTGCATTATGTTTTAAATGACAAGATAAGAAAAATGACCTCATGCTGCTTTCTGTAAACACTTTGCCACAAGTAACATTTTGCATGTGTGGGCTGACTTCTTTTTACCTACAAATGAAAACCTTGATCGGATATAATTGTCAATGTATTTTCTTTTCTAAACATCCAACTTTGAGGGACTCAAGACCTCTAGATGTACATATGGGATTCTGATCACATGGTTGCATCTTACCTAGATGACAAAAGTTAAAGTCATTCAAGGGAGATTCTACTCAATTATTTTATATTTTTTACCATCTTCATTAATTTGTGCTATTTTGGGCACTAGGGATTTCGAACTCAGGTCATTGGGGTTTGCAGGCAAGCACCTTAATAGCTGAGCCATCTCTTCAGCCCCAATTTGTGCTATTTTGACATCCATATTTCTTATGCTTCCTGACTACAACCAATGGCCTATTGTGAGTATAAATTAAATAATGTATTGACTAAGAATAAGAACATTTAAAAAGAGTGCAATGAGCAAAGTCATTCTGGCAGCTAACACCTGTTCAGCTAAATCACAAATCGATTTCAAAACTGATTTGTTAGCAGGTTCATCTGATCTGCACAAACTGTTAGTTTTGCTGTGTGGATGCATCTGAAGGTCTGTAACAGTGGTGTGCGTGTGTGCATGTGTGTGGGAGCCAGAGGTGGGCATCAGGTGTCTCCATCCTTTCTCCCCTTTTGTCTGAGATGGGGTTTCTAAGCTCATCCATTCTGCTAAGCTGACTGGCTGGCTGCTCCATCTCCGTCTCCCCAGTGATCTCAGACACCTGCCACCATGCCTGGCTTTAGGCGGGTGCTGGAGATCTGAGCTCAGACCCTATGCTTGTGTGGCGGGCACTTTTCTCACAGAGCCATCTCCCCGGTTCTGAGATCTCTAAGGGTCAGGGAGAGAGCCAGCTTTGTAGAGGGCTTGCTTAGCATGCACGAAGCCCCAGTTCAAGTCCCAGCGCCACATAAACTGGATGTGTGAGTTCAAGCTTGTAATCCCAGTACTTGGGAGTTGGAGGCAGGAGAATCAGAAGTTCAAGGCCCTCCTCTCCAACATAGGCTACTTATTGATTTTGAGACCAGCCTGGGCTATCTAAGACCCTGTCTCAAAGAAGAAAAGACTTGCTGGGCATGGTGGTGCACGCCTTTAATCCCAGCACTTGGAGGCAGAGGTAGGAGGATTGCTGTGAGTTCGAGGCCACCCTGAGACTCCATAGTGAATTCCAGGTCAGCTTGAGCTAGAGTGAGACCCTACCTCAAAAAACCAACCAACCAACCAACCAACCAACCAAACAAACAAACAAAGAGGAGAGAGAGAGAGAGAGAGAGAGAGAGGGAGAGGGACTTTAACTTTTGAAGAATTAGTTTGGCACTTCTTAAGGAAGAGAAGTGGAACCCTCGCTGCCACCACAACCCCCCAGAAAGGTCGTAGATGGCGATTTGTGTTGGCATGGCAAGGGGCTTCTTGGTTCTCACTTTACCACCATGGGTGCTGTGGGGTATGGCAACTTCACAGGACTCTCCAGGCCTGCAAAGCAGCTTCCAGAAGGCCGGCATCCAGAGTGTTGAAGCCGGGAGGGACACAGATCATGTGGTTGACATCTCTTGATATTCCGTACAGCCGTGGACAGAGAATCGCAGAGCATACCACTAGAAGAGCAAGTGTTGTCTCCTGACACCTTGTAGACGATTTCAGAGAGTGTTTACTGCTGAGCACTCCCCACCACACACACACACACACACACACACACACACACACACACCCCTGGTGGTGTCCTCGTTTTCTGAGCAGCCGTGATAATGTTCCACTTTTACAAGAGACCACCTGGGTTGGAGTGAGTGGTAAGGACAGGCATTTTTTTCTCAGGAGTTCAAGAAATGAGAGAGAGAGAGACAGACAAGACAGAATCCTGGCCTCTGATGTATATCTACAAGCAATTCATATGTTCTTCCAGATTTAGAAAGGATGGCCTAGAATCTTCTTGAAGCCAGAACTTGCTGGGGAGGCCAGAAAGCAGAAGTCAAGATACCCTGATGTCTTAGCAACGGGCGATGTGTCTGTTGGGCAAAGCAGTGTGACTTTCCACATGGCAGTCTGGCCACTCTCTCTCTTTTTAAATATTTATTTATTTATGAGAGAGAGAGAGAGAGAGAGAGAGAGAGAGAGAGAGAGAGAAAATGGGCATGTCAGGGCCTCTAGCTGCTACAAACTAACTCCAGATGCATGTGCCACCTTGTGCATCTGGCTTACATGGGACCTGGGGAATCAAACCTGGGTCCTTTAGCTTTGCAGGCAAACGCCTTAACCACCAAGCCATCTCTCCAGCCCCTGGCCTCTCTCTCTCCCTCCTCAGGCTACAGCTGCATGTGGGGGAGGTGGACTGTCTCATATACTGGTGTGTGGAGGCCTGGCTCCTGTGGGTCATGATCCCCTTGAGAACTCGGTGCTGTGCCTGCACACAGCTCCCCGTTGAGGCCCCGGGACTTCACTTCTGTGGCCACTTCTGGTTGGAGGTCCACGGGCTCTCCAGAAATCTATACAGGTGAGGTTCAGGATGCAGGGGTATTACTTGTCCTGTCTCTTGTGACCACATACCTGACAGAAAGCAATTTGAGGGAGAAGGGTTTCCTTGGGCTTGTGGTTTGGGACGGTGCTGTGAGTCCACACGGGGCTGCTCACATTTGGGAACCAGGAGTCTGCGAGGGGCATTCTGGAGTGCAGCTGGCTTTCTGCTGCTTCCTTAAACTTGATTCCTTCCTGAGTGCACCGAGCACACCTGAAAAGTGACAAGTCAATGGAGGACTTCTTTTTGTCGCTTGCTTTTTGGCTGTCAGGGATGCTTTCCTGACTCTTACTCTCCCTTCCCCGTGTCCACACGGCAGTTTCCAAAGGCCCCGTCTTACCGTTGGTTTCTCCTATCTCCAGCCCCTCCCTGGGTCACCCTACTCTTCCTCAGCCTTTGCTGACTTTCCACCTGAGTGTTTAGTCCTGAGCTCTTCCTCGAGCCCCAGACTCCTCTCCAGCTGCTGCAGAGAGGGAGGGACATGCCGCTCAGGTCACCTGCTCAAGTCCTCACCTTGCTGTTTTCGACTGTGCACACTTCTCACGTCCTTCCCTCCTCCTCTCTCTCTGCTTCTCTGCCACGGTACCCTACAGCAGTGGGAGCCACTGTTGACAGCCTCCGGGACGTCACTGTGCGTGCGTGTGTGCGTGCGTGCGTGCGTGCGTGTGTGTGTGTGTGTGTCCCCTTCCCTTCATCCCCAGCATCAGTGGGGCCCGGCTGTAGCTTCCACCCTCCTGAAGGGTGCAGACTCCACCCACACCGCCCTCAGCTCACTTGTCCCCAGAATTGTATACCCTTTAGCCAGGCAACTTCCTCAGGTTGTGCTCATCTCACTTCCAGGCTTCAACGTGGGTGTCTGCCTTCCCCAAGGACCCCCAGACATCCTAGTGGATCTCAAGGTGTCCAGGACAGGACTGCCTGGGACAACGCTGCTGCTGTCTACCCAGACTCTTGAGCCCCGCCGTCACCACCACAGGCCCCCTTTCTGTGTGTTCGCCTTTCCACGGCTGTGACAAAATACCTGAGAAAACAACCCAAGAGACAAAGGATTAGTTTCACTTCTCCATCTCAGAGTTTTCAGCCCATGGTCACCTGCTTCTGCTCTTTCTGGGCCCACAGAGCGGCAGAGGATCACCGTGGAAGGACATGGTGAAGGAAGGCCACTGACCTCATGCCAGCCGGGAAGGGACGGGTGAGAAAGGATCTGCCTTCCAATCACAGTGCAATGCCCAGCTTCTTTCAACAAGCCCCACTTCCTCACAGCTCCTTCAACTATGAACTCATCGATGGATGAGTCCATTGATAGAGGTAGTCCTCATGATCCAGTTACCTCCCCATAGCACCAGCCAGATATGGACCAAGTTTTCAACATATGAGCCTTCTGCGTGGGAAGGCACAGCAATCTGCCTGCCAATATCTGCATCTCTGACCTGAGGGCCTGCTGGTGCAGACACACAGAGCCTGCTCGGTCACAGTAGCCTAGAATTAATACTACGCCAGCCTTCAGGAAAGAAATGGCTGGAGAGATTGCTTAGCAGTTAAGGTGCTTGCCTGCAAAGCCAAAGGACCCAAGTTTGATTCCCCAGAACCCACTTAAGTCAGATGCACAGGGTGGCGCCCTCTCTGTCTCTGAAGTAATAACTAAATAAAATATTTAAAAAAAATGACTGATGGGGGCTAGAGAGATGGCTTAGCACTTAAGGCACTTGTCTATGAAGCCAATAGACCCAGATTTGATTCCCCAGTACCCATGTAAGCCAGATGTACAAGGTGGTACATGCATCTGGAGTTCCTTTGCAGTGGTTGGAGGCCCCGGCATACCCATTCTCTCTCTCATAAATAAATTAAATAAAGCTTTTAAAAGAGGAATGATTGATGGGAGCTGATATGGAGACACGCCAGCTTCCTTGTCCCCTGGAATGCCACTGAGGCGTCGGTCCCCTGCTTGTTCCCAGAGTGCCCTCGTGGGGAAGCGCCAGGAGGCCTCAGGCCTGGTGTTTCTAAGAGGCAACTTCTCACATCTATACTTGCCCTCAAGTCTCCTGTTCAAACCCATGATGTGATCAACCGATCTGTTCTCCATCAACCTCTGCCTTTCTCACCCCAACCACCTCCTGTTTCTGCCTTTACATCTTTTTTTTCTCTATTTTTTTTTTTTTTTGCATGCCTATGTGTGTGTGAGGTGGGTGTGTGTGTGTGTGTTCAAGCCCTAAGGATCCTTCTGCTTCTGCCTCTCCAGCTCTGCACCAGCTGTGTGGACTATTCAGACTCAGGACTTCATGCTCGTGTGGTTAGCAGTCCCTCCTCCCCCCCCGCTGAGTCCTCTCCCGGGCTGTCTTTGCATCTGTGCTCAAGCCAGGTCCTCGAGCTGGGGTGCCTCCCATCTCGGTCCCCCTTAGTCCTGTCATCCTTAGGCTCACCCGAGAGCCGGCCTCTCCCAGGAGGCTGTCCTGGCCTTACCCTGCTGCCCTTCCTCCTGCTGGGCATCTCCACAGGCCATCGCTGCCCACTGGAGACATGTCTGCTTCTCGGTAGCAACGAGGTGGTTTATATTTTTATCCCCAGAAGCACCTAAACTGAGCTTTACCCTTGGGCCTCGAAAGAAAAAGTGGCTGCCGAGCAAACCCCAAGCCCCAGCTCCTCCAGGTCACTGTCCTTCTTTCTTTCCTTTGGTCACTTTGCTAAGACAGTCATTCTGAGATGTGGTATCTCTCATTCTTTCTTTGGAGGTAAGTAGCATCTTTGTCCCTGTGGTGGTTGGATTCAGGTGTTCCCCATAAACTCAGGTGTTCTGAATGCTAGGTTCCCAGCTGATGGCAATTGGGAATTAACGCCTCCTGGAGGCAGTGTATTGTTGGGGGCGGGCTTAGGGGTGTTATAGCCAGTGTCCCCTTGTCAGTGTTTGGCACACTCTCCTGTTGCTATTGTCCACCTTATGCTGGCCAGGGGGTGATGTCCACCCTCCGCTCATGCCATCATTTTCCCTGCCATCGTGGAGCTTCCCCCTCAAGCCTATAAGCCAAAATGAATGTCTGTTTCCCACAAGCTGCTCTTGGTTGGTTTTTTCTACCGGCAATGCGAACCTGACTGC
This sequence comes from Jaculus jaculus, assembly GCF_020740685.1. Taxonomy (NCBI): domain Eukaryota; kingdom Metazoa; phylum Chordata; class Mammalia; order Rodentia; family Dipodidae; genus Jaculus; species Jaculus jaculus. Next base: position 4,815,636 of record NC_059107.1, on the reverse strand, counting down.
AACAACCCCCAAATCATTCTCCAAATAACAGCCCAGAAGTGCTCTTAGGATGTAGGCAATGGACCAAGAAATCCAGACAATCATGCATGTATTAGGACTAGTGCCTAAGAGGACAAGAAAAGGAGGGACAGTAAATATTTTAGGGTTCTAGGACACCTATATAGTCTCCATCACATGTTCTATTCCTGCTTCTTCCTCTTCGATTAGCAGTCCTTTGAAAATGTAAAACCTGGGCTTGAGGAAATGGCTCAGTGGGTAAAGCACTCACTGCGCAGACAAGGGCCTGAGTTCGAATCTCAAGCACCTGGGTAAAAGCTGGGTGTGGTGGCATGCGCCTGTCACCCCAGCACTGGGAGGCGGAGAAAGGATCTCCAGGGATTGTTGGCTAGCCAGTCTAGCTAAGTCAGCAAGTTCTAGGTGCTGTGCAGCCCTTGTCTCTCAACTTAAGGCGGAGTGTGAGGGAAGAAGACACCCAGCACTGACCTCTGGACTTTATACACACATGTACACATCCCTGAGCATACATACGAAGATGTACACATACGTGCACGCGCACACACACACACACACACACACACACACACACACACACGTATACACAAAAGTAAAATCCATCCCTAGTCCTTAGACTCTATGGAAACAAACCATGGGCTGAACTGGGCCTAAAGGCGTGGTCTGCTGACCCCTGTACTGGCTTAAAAGCTCACCTGCCTGAATTTATGGAGGCTACCATCTGGTTTGGCAAAGTTATTTCTTCTCAACACTTTTCCTTCTCCTAGGCTGGGTGCCCATCTGCCAGGTGTTTGCCAATGTTGACCATTGTCCTGGGCAGGGGCTCTTTTCTGTCCTGCCCAGGTACTGCGGCTTCTTTATCTCCATGAGGCCCTACCTCCTTGGTTGCCATGTGAATTTTAGCTGGAGTCTGGTTCTGTTCCTTGCTAGTGGACTGTCCCTCTTCCTCACCCTATCTCTTTAAATATTATTTGTTTATTTATTTATTTGAGAATGAGAGAGAGAGAGAGAATGGGCACGCCAGGGCCTCTAGCCACTGCAAATGAATTCCAGATGCATGAGCCCCCTTGTACATCTGGTTTATGTTAGTCCTGGGGAATTGAGCCAGGGTCCTTAGGCTTCACAGGCAAATGCCTTAATCACTAAGCTATTTCCCCAGGTCTCTCTCTCTCTCCTTTTTTTTTTTTTTTTAATATTTTTGTTATTTATTTGAGAGAGACAAATAGAGGGAGAGAAGTGAGGCTGGGCACACCATGACCTCTTGCCACTCCAAACAAACTCCAGATGCATGCGCCACCTTGTGCATCTGGCTTTATGTGGGCATTGGGGAGTTGAACCTAGGCTGTCAGACTGCTGGCCGATGCCTTTAACCGCTGAGCCACGTCTCCCTCCTTTATGACTGCTGCTCTGTCATGGCAGTATCTTCTTGTTGCTTCTGCTTTGGAAGTGGACCCCATGTGAACCTCCTCATAGGTTTCCATCCTGTTCCTCTTCCCACCACTCTGGTATTGCTGTTGCCTCATGCCCCTCACTGGGGTCCTTCCTTCTGACTTAGCAAAGGCCTTCCTAAGATCCACACATGTCTCTCTGTCTCTCATGCTGAGTCAAGTCTGAGGTCCTAGAATCCATCTGAGGTCTGAAGTCATGCCAGTCTGTGATCCATCTGCTGGTTTGCGGAAACCCATCATGTTTTACACTCAGGGATTTCTTTTTAAATTTATTATTATTTATTTGAGACAGAGAATGAGGTAGATAGAGAATAGGCATACCAGAGCCTCTAGCCATTCAAACTCCAAACACATGTACCACCTTGTGCATCTGGCTTTTTGTAGGTACTGGGGAATTGAACCTGAGTCCTTAGGCTTTGTAGGCAGACACCTTAACTGCTAAGCTATCCTTCCAGACCCTTTTAAAGATTTTTTTTGGTAAAAAATTATTTATTGGCTATATATGTAAATAAATATATATCTGTATATGTAGAGAAAGAGAGAGGTCATAGTCACCTCCCATTACCTTCTCTTTTCCACCTTCCCTCCCACTGAACCCTTCTCAGCGTACTCCTTCTACGTTGCTGTTGTGTGCGTCCTACTGAGTTTAGCTAGGCTGCTCGCGTGAGCTTGGCCGGGGTGTTGTCTGCTGTAGCATATGTGAGTCACCACGGCTACACCACTGGAGAAACTTAGTTGACTTGGGAATTTCTGAGAGTCACAGTCCTGTCCTGTCTTGTTCTCTGCAAAGGGTGATGTCTTCACGAGAAATCAGATTGTTCATGGATTTTTTTTTTTTGCATGTGTATTCACGTGTGTGTGAATTGCTTGTGTGAGTGCATGTGGAGACCGGAGGATAGCCTTGGGTATGATTTCACTTCTCAGGCGTGCCACACAAGCTCTTTTTGAGACAAGGTCTCTCGCTGTCCTAGAGCTTACCAGTTAGGCTAGACTGGCCAGTCAGCGAGCCTCAGGGATCTTCTTGTCTCTGCTTCCTTACCGTTGGGATTATAGGCATGTGCTACCACACCCAGTATTTTTATATGGGTTCCAGGGATCAGACTCTGGTCCTTATGTGTGCAAAACAAGCACTTCATTATCTGAGACATCTCCACATCGAACAATTTAGTCCTATTTGGTCTTTGCAGTAGCTGATGACAATAACATCAACAGCTAGGCATGGTGACACCCGCCTGTAACCCCAGCACTCAGGAGACACAGAGTGGAGGCTCACCACCAGTTCGAGGCCATCCTGACCTACAGAGTGAGTTGCAAGCCAGCCAGGGCTACGCAGAGATTCTGTCTCAAATTAACAGAACTTTAAAAAATACTACCATCGTGAGACCCTATTGCTGAAGACTCCACATACATGGGCTGCAAGGCCACTGAGAAATCCTGCTGGAACTGAGCTGAAAACTTCCTCTAAGTAGACCAGCTGACAGAAAGCTGGAAGGAGCCATTCTGCATGCAGTTCAATGGGAGAGAGATAAAGATACTCTACAGTGGACACTGAAAGTCTTATATTTTGCCATCCAGGCCAAATGAGCTAACAGGTGCAATAGTGGCACATCTGTCATGATGGAAACCATCTGCCCTCTAATTGGACTGGAGGCCCGCTCCATGGAGAGAATATATCCCTGATAATGAAAACTTAAAACAGGGGTTGTCATGAGCCCTAGGGGTGTAACGTTTGCTGCTGTCTGGCTAAATGCATATAGTATGCTTATCAAACTGCCCAGTAAGCACTTCTCTTAATGTTCATACCCTTATATTAATGCTACTCTCACTTTTGGTAGAGAACCTTCTCTTTTCAGATGGCAGTGACCTTGCAATAACTCAGAAGGCATCATGGTGCTGGAAAGAAATGACAGGAGTGCTGAGCACTGCAATATCTCTATCACACCTTCCAAGGCTCAGGGTCTAGTGCAGAAGAGGTGGCAGAAAGAATGTAAGAGCCAAAGGAAGGGTAGGACTCCTTACAATGTGCTCCCCCAGACACAAAATGGCCTGGATATCCATGACCTCACAGTGCCTGACACTATCTACACAAGACCATCATAATAGAAGGAAAAGATCATGACATCAAAATAAGAGAGAGACTGATTGAGAGGGGGAAGGGATATGATGGAGAGTGGAGTTTCAAAGGGGAAAGTGGGGGGAAGGAGGGCATTGCCATGGGATATTGTTTGTAATCATGGAAGTGATTGTAAACAATACAAATAAATATTTAATATAAAAAATTATAAAAAATTTTAAAAAGCCAGGCGCACAAGGAAAAAAAAAATACTACCGCCACCTATTAGAAACTCTTCTTGGCTGTGTGGTCAGGTGCTAAGGAGAAATCTCAGCTTTCAATGGCCCTCTTCACCAGCGTCCTTCACTCACAGTTACCCATTCTACAGAAACGCACTCTGAAAAAGAAGAGACATAATTTGCACTTCTCACAGTGTCCTCTGCTTTGCAGGAGAATTCATTGCCAGCTTTCAGAAAGCAGGGAGATCCCTTAGCGCATGTTAAGCAGTTTTATTTGCAAGGTTTTGATTAAGGTATAACTTTTCAGGAGCGAGGGGACTGGAGAAAGCTCAGTTTATTTATACTCACCTGGAGAGGATTGTTACCCCATGGATGTGAGGAAAAGGTAATTTGCAAGTCTGATGTGGATCTTCTACCCTCAAATCCCCTAGGGCAGTTAGCTCCCATGCCAGAATGCAGATTTCTTTCCTCTCTTATCTGAAACTCACCTGGAAGAATCTGCCTTCTTCATGCAGGAAAGTCAAGTTCTGAGGGCCAGATTCCACTGTGGTCAGGATCCATCTTAGGAATTCCACAGATCCTGGGGCTATTGGAATAGGGCGCTCAGGGAGCTGCTCTCACTGAAGGGGACTCCGTGTCCCGTCATCTTTCTGTTTGCCCAGCAGTCCTTAACCTGGTGTTCCAGGACCTCAGGGCTTCCACCTGCCGGGTCCAGGAACACACCAGCCTTGTGAGGACACAGGCAAGTTTTGTATGTCTGCACTTCTGCCTGTGTACTTGCTTTGGGGAGAGAGTGCCGAGCTCCCCCGTGATCCATAAAGGCACTGGGAATAGTTCTTGGCTTCTCTGAAGGGCGGCGCAGAGCTGAGAGGTGCACCTTGGGCTGTCTGAAGGGCCTCTGGGAGAGCTCTTGAGGGTTGAATTGATTCAAGAGGTGAGAGGCGGCTGTAATAGGACCTGAACTTTGGTGGCTCTATTCTCAGAGCACTCTGTCCATCGCCCTCCTGAAGGAAAACACTGCTCCTCCAGCCCCCTCCTGAAGGAAGGGGCTACTCTGGTTTCTTAGGAAGGAGGGACAGTCTGTATTCACCCAAGACTCAAACTGTGAGTCAAATACCCATATTACTGCAAAAAAAAAATAATAATAAAAATAAAAAATCTCAAAGCAATAACCAAAGCAAGAGGAAAGGCAAATTGGATTTTCTGAGGCTTGCTCTCTGAGTGGTTTCTTCTGAGCCTGGCTGGCCCTGGCTGTGGCAGGTAGGGACTGGAGCATGCAGAATTTCAGAGTGAGCCTGCGCTGGGGAAAGCAGTGGCCTTGGGCTGATGAGGGCTGGGGCTCTTGGGCGCAGAGCATGGGTTCGCTTCTACCCCTTGCTGTGGGAACTGCTGCCAGTTTTTGCCACTGGTCCAGAACTAGGCAGTGTGTGGAGTTGGGAACGGGTCAGAGAGCTTAGGGCGAGGCTCTCGCCCTTGACATTCATCGGGCCACATGCTCCTGTCTCTGGATTTCAGTCTCTCTATGTCTGCAGGAAGTTTGGCAATATTCACATTTTATTTCCTGGAAGGGCTGGTTGACAGAGGTGGTGAAGGGTTGGTGACTGGTGTTTATAAATTATAAGATGTGGACTGGAGAGATGGGCTTAGTCGGTAAATTGCTTGCCTTGTAAGCCTGAAGACCTGAGCTGGATTCCCCAGAGCCCATGTGAGGAGAAGCTAGACATTGTGATCTATGCCCTTATCCCAGCTCTGGGAAGGAGGAGACAGGCAGATCCCTGGGGCTTGTCGGCCAGATAGCGTAGCCTAATTAGTGTGAGTCCAGGCCAGTGAAAGACCCTGTCTCAAATGAGGTAGATGGGGGCTGAAGAGACAGCTTAGTGGTTAAGACATTTGCCTGTGAAGCCTAAAGACCCAGGTTTGACTCCCTAGTTCCCACATAAGCCAGATACACAAGGTGGTGAATATGTCTGGAGTTTTGCAGTGGCTGAAGGCCCTGATGCCTGTTCTCTCTGCCTGCCTCTCTCCCCCTCTCTCTCTCAAATAAACAAATAAAAACAAAATATTTTTTAAAAGAGGCAGATGAACTACAACTGAGGTTGCCCTCTGGCCTACACACATGTGCACACATGCATGTGCACCTGCATGCACATGCGTGCCTGTGAACACACATACTGTATGCATACGTACATACATACACACAAAATATAAAACAAGCCATATAATGCAGAAGGCCCTTGGAGAAGCAAGGAGCCAGCAGAATGTTCCAGATGAAGCCTTCTTGCTGGCCTTGAGTCCGCATGGCCGCACTGTGTGGTCAGCTAGTGTCGCAGTGCACCTACGTGACGTGCTCGGCTCGGCGGCTCGTGCTCAGTGCTGGGAACGAGACTGAGTCTCCGTCTCAAAAAATAAGATGCAGAGGGGTTGACAATGACACCCGACCCTAACCTCTGACCCCTACATGCATACGTATACATGCATGCACACCATATGTATACAGACACTCACCCCCACACACACATGCATACACGCATGCACGCATGCCACCCACACATACAACCACACACAGAAAAAGAACCCCTTTCTTAGAGCCACGTACTCCCATGATAGAAGGTGAACAGCACAGAGCTCACCACAGCAGAACGCTGGTGGGACCTTATTGGTCAGGCCCGTCCTGGAGTGGGACCTGTGAGGGCTGTTGGGCACGTTCCAGCCGACAGAGGACTCAGTGCCCTAAGTGGCTGCTGACTTCATGAGTCGCAGCCCCAGAAGGGACATGCGTGATTCTTTCACTTCTGGGTCCTGAGGTTTGTTGTAGACAGAAGGTCACGCACGCATGCACACCTTGCTGCCAGACCCTAAAGCTTTTGCCCCGGGAGAGGGCAGTTCTGAGAGGAATGGCACAGGCCTGGGGAGCAGGATCCATCTCAAAGAAGCAGGAGGAACTGGACCTTAGTGGATCCCCCATACTTCCCTGTAGTAGACAGCTCCGTGGGGCTGGGAGAAGCATCCAAACCAGACATGGGCTATGGGACGCAGGGGTTTTCCCACGCTAACAGACCCAGGGGCGTTCCATCAATGGTGGAAGAAGCTGGTTCCAAACATCTGAACAGAGAGACTCAAGCAAACAGCCAGCAAAAAACAAAAAGCAAAAAGCAGCAAGCACAACTCTGCAACAAGCCCCCCCTCCCCCCCCCACTGCCCAAGCTTAGACCTTTGGTCTGGAATTCAGATCCGCTCCAAGTTTCTTAGAGATGAACTCCAGGAGCCGCCCCCAGTGGCACCTCCTCCAGTCAGGTGGCTGGAGACCCAAGTTAATAGCTTTAATAACACCCGAGTCTATGGGAGACTTACACTCAAGTCATCGCGTACCCCAAGGCCCCACGCCCATCCCCCCTCGTGCTATCGTGGCCCTCACTGGACCAGGTCGGTCAAGAAAATCTTCCTCCCTGCCTGTGAGAGGGACAGAGAGACGGCTCAGTGAGCCAAGCTTAGGTATTTAACTTAGTACACTAAGACATGGAATTCTCAGGGTGCACTATAGTGTGCAATTCTGGGAGCTTTCGGCAGCTATTTTGTGATTGTGAAGACAATTGCACGTGTTGGGAAGCCATGCAGAGAGGGTCACACAGGTACGCTGCCAGACTTCCCGAGCAGGCATTTCTGACTCTTACATTGACCTCTTTATGACTCGTGCACAGTGCCAGGACAGGGTTGGTCTACGGAAATGAAAGCCTGGGGCTGTGACTTTAGTGACCCAGGCTATTTCTCTGAATGTCATTATGCTGCATGTACTGGCCTCTGTTTGATCCGGGCCTGACTGTCCCTTTAAAAGCATGGGAGGGCCTCTGCATTGGTGGGCACTGAGGACTACGGTTTGCTAGGGGCTGTGGATGGACTAGATCTAGGAGCGTCCAGCCCAAAAGTTGATGCTTGTTCTTCAAATGGTCCGTAGACTGGAAACTGCCAGGGCATTGAAAACCTGATCTTTCTGAGCTGTGTTCCTGCCTCCCAGAGTCAGTCATCCGTAAGTCATAGAGCTCACTCTGGTACTTAAAATCACACGGTTCCGAAGCCCATGTGTCAGGGGAAGCCAAACAAACAGGCTTCCATTTTACAAATCCTCAGACACTTCCACAAGGGCTCCCTTAACCATCTCTGACAGTAAGAAAATTAATAGATGCAGCTGACACTGTGTAAAATGATTGTGTGTGTCGAGGTCTCCAAGGATAACATAATGTCTTCACTAGAAATGACTGGTGTGATGGGGACTCTAGCAGTGTGGGAGATGGATGGGTGAAAAGCCCGCCATGGGTTAAGTGCCATCATTACAGACTCTTTCAATCAGGAAATAGCTGTCAAGCACCTGCCTTCCATCCGCTATTGGCTGGGTAGCCCGGGATCCAGGTGAGTGGAGGATGTGAATGAGGAAAGCGAGGTCTTTGACCCCGAGGAGCTGCCTGCTTAGGTTGGGGAGAGAACGAATACACAATTGAGGGCGGCCTATGTTCTGAGAAGTGTGGAAGAAGGAAACAATAGTTGGGAGCTGGGCTTTCTCGGGAGGAAATAGGACTTGAATTTGACTTTAAAGGAAATGAACAAATCATTATTTGGAATGGAATTATGTATTACTGTATGAACCTTGAGCAGCCACTCATTGGCTAGGGCTTAAAGATTTTATTTACTAAGCGTGTTGGAATAAAATTTATTATAACAAGAATTGGCTTGCCCTGTATTTGTCCTATATTTAAAACATGTAATTTTTCACAGTAACAGCCAAGACCATGAAATTTCAATGTGGGCTTCTTTATGGAGTTGTGGAAATGACTTCTTCTTGGATGGAATTGGACTATTGACTGTGTTAGGTTTGGAGGTGATTGAGCAAACAGTATTTTCTATTTGAACTTATTATATTTTAATCACATTGCAAGAAATGTCAGACTGGTACAAAATGAGAAACTTCAGAGGCTCGTATGTCATCACAAAGCCAGTTTGTGCTGCACTTTGGAAGGGGCCTCGCTCAGGTTGCCTTGCTGAGGTAATCACCGTGGCCTGGGACGGTGTGTAGGGGCCCCCAGCAGGCTGGGTCCGAAGGTCAGGCCTCCACTTCCCGCCCCGCCAGCGGCCACGCTGTGTGCAGGACAGCGTGACTTGAATCCTAAGGCTGGTGGGTGAAACAACTCCCATTTCACTGGCTTGCTCACAGATCAAGCCATCACGGCCAGACAGACACTGCCCATTAGTTGAATCGCATTTTGAGATGCTCACGTTTTCTTTTTGGCTTTTTTTTCTCTAAGTTTTCCCTCTCCACCATCTCTCCAGTATAGCAGGCAGCTGGTCTCGGGTATTGTTGCCATGGTGGAGTTGCATGGTCAGGCTGAAGACACAAGTTCCCTGTCTAACTTGCAAGCTTTTGTGTTTGAAAAACCCAAGTCGAGCTGGAGAGATGGCTTAGCCAGAGAAGTACGTTTCCGTGTGTAGAGATTGGAGTCAGCTGTCCTCCATTAACCCCAGCTGATGGCAGTTGGGGAGGGGGACCGTGCTGGACGTGTGTTGTCAGGGACGGGATGTTATCGCCGGTTCCCCCTTGCTGGGGTTCAGCTCGCTCTCCTGCTGCAGTTTTCCACCTGCTGTGGCAGAGGTGATGCCCGCCTCCGCTCATGCCACAGTTTCCCCTGCCATCATGCAGCTTGCCTTGCAGACTGTAAGTCACAATAAAAACTTTCCTACCACCAGCTGCTTTCGGCCAGCCACTTTGTCCCAGTAACAAGAGCGTAACTGCAGCATTGTGCAAGCATTGGGACCTGAGTGTGATCCCCAGGGCCCAGGCGAGCATGCCAGATGGTGTGGTGTGCACTCACCTGATCCTGGCACCGGGGAGGCAGAGATGGGTAGATCCCCTGGGGTTCTCTGGTCAGCCAGTCTAGCTTACTTGGTGAGTTCCAGGCCACTGAGAGAACCTGACTCAAAAAAGGGGGATAGAAGGAGGCTGGAGAGATGACTTAGTGGTTAAGGTGCATGCCTGCAAAGCCAAAGGACCCAGGCTTGACTCCCTAGGACCCACGTAAGCCAGATGCACAAGGGGGCTCATGCATCTGGAGTTTGTTTGCAGTGGCTGGAGGCCCTGGCGTGCCCATTCGCCCTCTGTCTGCCTCTATTCTCTCTATCTCTCTCATTCTCTGCTTGCAAATAAATAAATAAATAAAAATTATTCAAAAAAGTGTGTGGTGTTCCTGAGGAATAACACCTAAGACTGTCCTCTGTCCTTGACATGAGCATGCACATACACGCTTCCACACCCCAACATGAAAAGGGACATGCATACACACATATGTATATATGGTGAGTTTTGAGTCACTCCAGTAGTCACTGTGATCTGAAAGAGAAGCTTCTCTAGCTGAAAGTAAGAGATCATTAGTATATGGGCATAAACATCAGCGTTTAGAGGGCAGTTTGGTGGGCATAATATATCCATTTAGCCAGACAGCAGTCATTGCCCCCCTAGGGTTTATGATCTCTCTAGCCATAGGCTTCTAACTATGTTTTCAGTACTAGACATGTATTCCCTCCCTTAGAATAGGCCTCCAGTCCAATCAGAGAGCAGCTGGTTTTCTGTATAATAAACATGCCACCATTGCACCAGTTGGCACATTTGGTCTGGCTGACCAGCGATAAAGCATGAAGGGGCCACTGCTGCTCATCACTACTGCTGACTTCTTGCTCCCAAGAAGCTGCATGCTGCAGTTTCTTTCCAGTTTTCTGACGGCTGGTCAACAGGGAGGAGGCTTCCAGTTTAGCTTCAACTTCATTTCTCAGTGACCTGCAGCCCAGGTATGCGGGGTCTTCAGCAATAAGGTCTTACCATTTGGTTTTGGTGGGCAACAAAGAGCCTTGGCAGTGTCCTAGAATGTTTTGGGGGCACCAGGTCTCCCTGACTGAGAAATTTGTCTAAGAATAATCTATGGCTTCTGGGTACCATTATCCACTTCCATAGAATACTTCTGCCCAAATCCTCTCTTAAAATATTAATTATTTAATTGGAAGAGAAAGGAGAGAGAGAAGAGAGAGAGAGAGAGAAGAGAGAGACAGAGAGAGACAGAGAGAGAGAATGTGCCAGGGCCTCTTGCCACTGCAGATGAAGTTCAGACACAATTGCCCACCACTGTGCATGTGGCTTTACATTCAGGACAACAGGCTTTTCACGCAAACACCTTTAACCACTGGGCTATCTCCTCAGCTCCTGTTTTTGTAAAAATTGTTTTTATTTATTTATGAGAGAGAGAGGGGGCATGAGAGAAGGGAGTTAGTATGGGTGCGCCAGGGCCACTTGCCACTGCAAACCAATAGATGCATATGCCACTTTGTGCATCTGGGTTTATGTGAGTATTGGGGAATCAAACCCAGTCTGGCTGACTTTGCAAGCGTCTTTAACTGTAAGCCATTTCCCAAGCCCTCTTCCATCTTTCAAAGCAAGATAAACATAGTGGGAAACACCAAAAGATAATACTCATCTCCTCTATAAAAGAATGCAGCATTAGCTACCACTGAAGTTGCAAGGTCATTCACACTGCAAGGTCATTCACACCGGAAGTCCATGTGCTGTCCCACAGTGTGAACACCATGTCCTCCCTGTGTAAAACATCCCATGGCACCCTTCGAGTTTGCTGAGCAGCCAAAAGTACCTTGTTGATCAGCTTGAGAATCACGAGGCTAGGATTTTGTTGTACATAACCTTTATATATTTAAAGAAAAAAATTGTGTACTAATGGTGCAATTCTTGCATGAAAATCACATTATAGACCCTATTGTTAGACCTTAAGGTTATTTTTTTAAAATTAATTAATTAATTTATTTGAGAGCGACAGACACAGAGAGAAAGACAGAGAGAGGGAGAGAGAGAGAATGGGCGCGCCAGGGCTTCCAGCCTCTGCAAACGAACTCCAGACGCGTGCGCCCCCTTGTGCATCTGGCTAATGTGGGACCTGGGGAACCGAGCCTCGAACCGGGGTCCTTAGGCTTCACAGGCAAGCGCTTAACCGCTAAGCCATCTCTCCAGCCCGACCTTAAGGTTATTAACGAGTTTTCTGTCTTGTTATTTTCATCTGTGTGTGTGTGTGTGTGTGTGTGTGTTCTTACGTGCGGGTGTGGGCACGTGTGTGCCAAGGGTGCAGGAGGAGGTCAGAGGACGCCCTGGGGTGCCACCCCCTGCCTTCTACCTTTGGAGACAAGGCCTCTTGTTCACTGCTATGTGCGCCAAGCCAGCTGGCCCCGGGGTCCCTGGTTCTCCCAATCCCACCTCCCATCTGGCTGCTCGAATGCTTGGGCTACGGATGTGTGCTGTCACGTCCAACTTGACGTGGTGCAGCAGACGGCTTCAGGTTCTCAGAGATGAACCTCCAGACCAGGCACAGTTATGGAGGAAGGGATTTATTGAAGCTCACAGATCCAGGGGAAGTTCCATGATGGCGGAAGAAGCTGGCCTGCCTTCACAGGTCCAAGCAGAGAGAGAGAAGCACAAACCAAAAGGCACACAGCACAGCACACTTCAGGAACTCCAGCCAGGCGCACTTTGCATATCTTTAGATTGAAATCTCAAACCCACCACCACACCTTGAGATCCGCTCTGTGAAACCACCTCTAGCCAGGTGGCTGCAGATGCAAACGACAAACTAATGAAACACTGAATATATTGGGGGCCATCTATTCAAACTACCACACATGGGTTCTGTAATTAAAACTCAGGTCTTCATGGTTGCATGCCAAGCACTTTTCCCCAGAGCCATCTCCCCAGACCTATTTGTTTCTTTGAGGCAGGGTCTTGCTATGTAGTTCTGGAACTTGCTATGTCAACCTAGCTGGTCTCAAACCCACAGCAATCTTCCTGCCTTAGACTCCTGAGGGCTGGGATTACAGGTGTAAGTAACCAGGCTCGGCTATAAGTTTTTTCTGTTGTTAACATTGCTACAATGCACAGGTAAATCGTCGAACACATTTCTGATTGTGAGGGAGGCGACATCAGGATAAATTCCCAGAGTGGAATGGCTAGAGCAAAGACAGTCCTGAATCGAGGGTGGTTGATGTGAACGTTAGGCTCTCACCATGCATGCGCCGCAGGACCCGCCTTCCACACCACCGATAACACTCACTGCCCTTTAAAGAATCCTTGCCAGTCTAACGGCATCTGTTTGCTGAATCTGTATCTCTTTGGTCCATTAGCAAGCTTGCAATTTTTCATATGCTTTTCTGAACTTCCTGTTTATTTGTTTTGCTCATTTTTCGCTCTGACTGTGGATGGTTTTTAAACTGGTCCTCACATGATGGCGTTTTTCCTTTCAAAAGGTGGTGAGCCTCATTCCCATTCCCCTGAGCATGGGTTGGACTTAGAAAGTCTCTTCTAAGGATGAGAGCATGTCAGAAGGTATGAGGTGTGACCTCAGAATCCCCATTTGAGAGGTACTGTCGTTTCCACTCTCTGAAACTGTGTGGTCAGCTCCCGTCCTGTGAGGTGCCCAAGCTGAGAACTGGAGGCCGCATGGAAAGGAGCTGAGGTCTCCGATCAACAGGCCACTAACATGACAGCTGTACCCACAGATAGTGACAACCTTGCCTGGCCCTTAACTGCAGACTTACTGGTGATGTGAGTCGGTCATTACCCCAGCTTAGCTCCTCCCAGAGTCTGGACCCTTAGAGCTGTGTGAAATCACGCATTTGTTGTTGAAACTGCTGAACTTGGGGGTAAAGTGTCCTGCAGTGTCAATTACTCATATAGATTTGGCTTTTCCTCACTGACTGCAAGCATTTTTTATTTTCTAAGAATATCAATGACTTGCAGACATATGTTGCAAATATTCCTTGGGATTTCCAATGAGTCCTCACTGAATTTATAATTATTTGGGGGAGAAGTGACTTCACTTTTACTTGAGTACTGATTTATTTTTGTGTCTAGGAATATAGATTTAAATTTTCTTACGCCCTATAGTAAATTGATTGCTTTGTTTGTTTAAGTCCTGCGCCCCCATTTTCCTTCTGTTTACCCAAGAGTAGTTTGTATTTTTTGGTCAATATTGTGAACGAGATCAATTTTTAATATTTGCAGATTGATTATTGGTGACAAGAGTATTTCAATAGCGATGACAGCAGATAACTCAGCAACGGATGGATTCTCAGCCCACCTGGATTGAGCGTACTGGGTCAGAGCTGTCATGTCCGCAGAATGAGGACGCATCTCTTGGTGGACAGCTGGTGACCACTAAATAAGATACATGATCATGCACACTCAAAATTGAACCCAGGGCCTGCCACCCGCTGGGCGTGTCGTCAACGTCTGTTACCACTGTTTTCCCTCCCAGTCACCTCCGCGGGCTGGGGGTGGGTGCAGGGTCACCAGCTACAAGTGCAGAGAGTGCGCGTGAGCTGCGGCGCGGGGCGGAGGGCATGAGCCTGCCCGACAACACAGGGTCTGGGTTTGGGGCCTTAGAGCACACGTGAACGTGCTGGGTGTGGTGGCGCATGCCTGTGTCCCCAGCTCCGGGGAAGAGGAGACCGGAGGATCCCGGAGCTTGCTGGCTAGCCTATCTAGCCTGATTGGTAATCTCTGGGCTCAGTGAGAAACCTTGTGTCTGAAATAAGGTGGGAAGTGACTGAGGAAGACATCTGAAGTCGATCTCTAGCCCTGGCAGACAGACAGACAGACACGCACACATGAACACACACACTCATAGACAGTATGCATATAATAGACATAGTGAGTTGTACCAGCTACCACCGGGCTCTAGACTGTCCCTGTTTGACAGCAGTGAGGTTTGGTGACCTCTCTCATGAGTCATTTGAAATCCTTGTATTCTGTACAAATCGTTAGCTGTTTTTATTTTTATATGGAACATATGTGAAGTTGCCACCTCTTGATGCCAACATTTAGATTTACAGGATAGTCTAGTCAAGGCTATGACGGGATCAGTGAGCCCCTGGCATATCCCCACGAGGCCCTCGCTGTCCTCTGCTCCAGCGTGTGCTTCTCAAACCCTTCAGAACCAGCCGCCCCGCCCCCATGCTGACTACCCCCCAAGGGTGGCTCCACGGGGTCCGTCACGATGGCCCAACTCTTCCTGTTTTCTCCCAGTGTAGACAAGGCCTCAGAAGCAGACAGGAAGGGGCTGGGAGACAGGTCAGTAGGTGAAGGGCTTGCCATGCCAGTGGGAGCCCTCAGTTGGAGCTCCAAAACACACACAAAACAGCCAGGCATGTTGGCACATGCCTACGATCTCCGAGCCGGGGAGGTGAAGACAGGAGGGTCCCTGGGACTTGCTGGCCAGCCAGTGTAGTGGAATCGGGGAGCTCTAGTCCAGCGAAGCCTCCTGTGACCCTGCCTCCAAATGAGGTGGATGGCGACCTGAGAGTCACATCTGAGATCGTCCTCAGGCTTCCCCACGCTCCACGCCCACACACCTGCACCGGCATGCACATGGACTTATACACATATGCACACAGTTCTAAAAGTGGAGGAGAAAAAGTTAGCTGCCAAGTACCCCACATCGTAAAGCAAGTGGCCTGCCTGCCGCTGTGTGGAGCGCGGAGGGGCGGCCAGTCCTCGCAGAGAAGCGTGTCCAGTCCTCCCAGAGAAGCGCGTCCAGTCCTCCAAGAGAAGCATGTCCAGTCCTCACAGAGAAGCGCGTCCAGTCCTCCCAGAGAAGCGTGTCCAGTCCTCCCAGAGAAGCGTGTCCAGTCCTCCCAGAGAAGCGCGTCCAGTCCTCCCAGAGAAGCATGTGCATCACAGAGAAGTGTGTCCAGTCCTCCCAGAGAAGCATGTCCATCACAGAGAAGCATGTCCAGTCCTCCCAGAGAAGCATGTCCATCACAGAGAAGCGCGTCCAGTCCTCGCAGAGAAGCGTGTCCATCACAGAGAAGCGTGTCCAGTCCTCCCAGAGAAGCATGTGCATCACAGAGAAGCATGTCCTGTCTTCCCAGAGAAGCATGTCCATCACAGAGAAGCGTGTCCAGTCCTCCCAGAGAAGCGCGTCCAGTCCTCACAGAGAAGCATGTCCATCACAGAGAAGCATGTCCAGTCCTCCCAGAGAAGCATGTCCATCACAGAGAAGCATGTCCAGTCCTCGCAGAGAAGCGTGTCCATCACAGAGAAGGGTGTCCAGTCCTCCCAGAGAAGCGTGTCCAGTCCTCCCAGAGAAGCATGTCCATCACAGAGAAGCACGTCCAGTCCTCCCAGAGAAGCATGTCCATCACAGAGAAGCATGTCCAGTCCTCCCAGAGAAGCATGTCCATCACAGAGAAGCGCGTCCAGTCCTCCCAGAGAAGCATGTCCATCACAGAGAAGCATGTCCAGTCCTCCCAGAGAAGCGCGTCCAGTCCTCACAGAGAAGCATGTCCATCACAGAGAAGCGTGTCCAGTCCTCGCAGAGAAGCGTGAGTGGATGGGACCATTCTCATGGTCCTTTGACCCTGTTACCTTGGGGTTGGTTTGATGATCAAAGATTCTCTCATTAACTCCTTATTACTCCTTGATCAGTGTACTATCCTATCTCCTAAACTTACTGCCAATAAATTATTTTACCAAACTTGTTTCAAAGAGTTTAATTCCATTTTCTATAAATTATAGAGAGGATTGAATGCATCGATCAGGTTGTAGCCATTGTAACTTCTGCCTTCGTGAATTTTCTTTTGTGACCATTGTTCCCATCAAATCCAATTTTCCAGGACAAATATTTGCAGATTGAAATTTTATCAAGACAATTTGATCTCTCTCACTACATACACACACACATACACACACACACACACACACACACACACACACACACATATGTACATACACACACATGCACATATATGCATGCACATATATGTCAATGTGAAATTTTAACCATTATCCTTCTATTTTGAGGATATTATTCCACATAATATATCATTATGACTAGGGTGACAGATGATAACATATTTATTTCCTCATTATGAGGCTGCAGCTGGCTTTCTTGCCCAGGGCTGGTTGGTTGACAGCCTTTCTGACTGTCTCTGAATCCTCTGCGTTCCATACATGAACCGTGTCCTCTGTTGGCTGAGCACAGTGGATCAGGATATCTTCAGGGCCAACACGGAGCTGCGCTGAGAGGGACTTCCTGCCTGGCTTTGGGCCGCTCATGGCCTGGCCGAGCACTTTTTGACTCTTTTTTTAGTATATTCTCCTTCCACTGTGGATGAGTCACTTTTCCCATTGTCGTGACGAAATACCTGACAGGGCAGTGGAGGGAAGAAAGGGAGTACTCCATGGAGAGAAGAGACCGTGGCGTCCAGAAGTCACGGTGGCAGGAGCAAGATAGCTGGTCCCATGGCGTCTGCCGTCAGGAAGCAGCGAGATGAGGAGAAAGCTTGGTGCTGGCGCTC
The DNA here is from genome assembly GCF_020740685.1 of Jaculus jaculus. NCBI lineage: Eukaryota > Metazoa > Chordata > Mammalia > Rodentia > Dipodidae > Jaculus > Jaculus jaculus. The sequence goes on along the minus strand of NC_059107.1, from coordinate 4,798,495 downwards.
AGCTCGTCGTGTTCCTTTTCATTCTGTCTGGGACTCCAGCCCACGGGATGGTGCTGGCCACATTCAAGGCGAGTCTCGTCTCCAAGGCGATCTTTTCTTTTCTCTTTCTTGCAGTGGCTAGAGGCCCTGGTGCACTCATTCTCTCTCTCTCTCTCTCTCTCTCTCTCTCTCTCTCTCTCTCTCCCTCTCTCTAATAAATAAATAAATAAATAATCTTTTTTAAAAGGTCATTGGGTGGCACAGCCAGCTGGACCTAGTTCTCCACACCGCTTAGGTGGTGGCCCCTCCAGTTTAGCAGTTTGTGTCAGTGTCCGAGTCTTCCTCAGCTCAGGGGGTGGCTAGTTGGATGGGGTGAGTCCCCTGAGACTGAGGACTTTAGGATCCCATCTTCTTTTATTTCAGGGAAGTTGGAAGCGAATGCCCCAGTGATGAGGACAGGAGCATCTTGTCAAAAGTGACCTCATCTGTCTGTCGTCACGTGGCCACCCCGGTTAGTGTGAGTCTGAGTAGGGTCTCATTTCCCTATCCATAGGTCCTGAGTAGCCCCCAAATTGCTTACCTTGGTGTGGGGACACAGCAGCAAGTGGGGAGAAGATGGTTCCCTTGGTTTGTGGCCTAGTGGCCTGCCACGGGGCCTCTTGCCTTTGTGACCTCTGCTCCTGAAATGACCGCCAGGGAGGCCTGTTCTTTGCATCAATATAACGCAAGTGTAAAGACAGCTGGCTCATGGTGACTATCCTTCGTAATGACCCCTAGTTAGAGTCCTAATCTGCTTTTACCTCTTCCCTGGAAATGCGTATGCACGCAGAAAAAGTAAGGGGCTTGGAGCGCCCTAACGAGAAGGACAGAGAAGGACAGAAAGTGACCAGTGAGTCCCAGGCTGTAGTGATGTTCTTTGCTTGTTCTGTCCTGAGGTGTTTCTGCGGAGGCGGCACTGGCCCTCTGACCTCGCTGTTGCTCGTGACCCCTGCATTGTGACAGGTGATCCCTGGCACTTCTGCTAGGAGCGGAGCCCGCCGCTCCTTCACGTCAATCACTTCCCATTAATCCTAGGAAAAGACATTTGTTCTGAGCGGAGGGGTCATGGCTGATGGTCACACGAAACCCCGCGCACAGGGACGGCCCGAGAGCTCTTGTCCTCCCGCTGGCTCCCAGGGCTCTGGCTGGGGCCCTCGGGAGTGCTGGCTCCCTCGTCACCGGTCAGCCTGCTCTTGGGGGCTGGAGACAGTCCTTTGTCCTGGCGGAGGCCAGCAGAGCGGGCAGCAGCATCAACGGCACTCTCTTTAGCAGTCCGCTCCTTGCCCCTTCCCAGTCCTTCCCTGGCTCAGCATCTCGGCTGGGCAGCCATGCCAGGAACACGTCTGCAAGGATGCGCCTCGCCCAGTGACCAGCAGCCTCCATTAGTGGCTGACAGGAGGGAAACAAAAAAAGTCCGTGTTGCTGACCTGCCCGCGAGCCTTCTTTTGTTTGATTCCATTAGCAAGTGACCCATTGAATCTGTGAAAGGAGGGGCCCGAGCCCCCGCGCCCACCGCGCCCACCGCTGTCAGTGGGAACAGGTGCCGCTCCCCTCTCACCTAGCGCTGGGCGGCCGGGAGAGAAATGGCTGTCATGTCTACTGAAAGCATTTTGTAAAAGGACTATTTATCCTAGGTACAGTCTATTTTGCCCGACACATCTCAGACAGTCAATAATTCCAGTTTGTTTATGATTATCCCTGCTTCCTCCCCCTCCATCTGCCGCCAGAGTCTGCGCCTCTCCCGCCGCTGCCCAGTGAGCGCGGGGCGCATCGGTCTCTCTAATGACTGCTCGATATGGCTCAATGAGGCAGGCATTTAATTCCTACTCTGTGGAGCACTCCAAAGCCAGAGTCGACAACTATTCCATCGGACACTAGTATTTCACACTTTCCTTGGATAACAACAAGAAACAGTTCTTACTCCCGGAAGAATATATTTACAAGATGGGAAAGTTGATAACTGGGCCACTAGAATGACAAATGGCTCTGAAATACACCGAGTGTTGACTTTGATGAACGGGCACCACCTTCCAGGCGACAGAATTCTTCCAGAATGTCTTATTCTTAGCCGGAAGGGCCTGCAGAAGTGCCGGCGAGGAGTGAGCCGTGGCCCGCTTCCCGAGGTCTCTGGAGTCTGGGGGCTTCGGCTGAAGCCTTCCCAGGGCAAGCGTGGGTGACAGGAAGAGCTCCAAGGAGGGAAGGGCCCTGAGGGCAGGAGTAGGGGACAGCTGGGTCATTTGAGGTGACGAAGGGGGTACAGAGAAGGTGACGACACCCAGTCATGTTCTGATCATGAAGAGAAGGACAGGAGAGACCTGTGGGCTAGTTATATGCTGGGTCTCCAGCACCAAGGAAAATGCCAGCTATGGTGGTGCAGATCTGTGATCGCAGTACCCAGGAGACAGAGACAGATGGGCCCCCAAGGGCAAGCTGGCTAGCTAGATGAGCTAAGTCGATGAGTGAGCTCTGGGTTCAGTGACAGACTCAGAAAACAAGGGAGAGAGCGGTGGAAGGAGAAACCCGACATTGACCTGCAGTTTCTGTGCATGCCTGTGCACCCTGCACACACACACATGCACACACACGCATATGCACACACGCACAAGAGAGGTCTACACAGAGTGCTTCTTCACGGACAGGGAGAAGGCTGTAATGGTTAGCATTGATTGTCAACTTGACAGGATCAAGAATCCCCTAAGACGGGCTGGAGAGATGGCTTAGCGGTTAAGCGCTTGCCTGTGAAGCCTAAGGACCCCGGTTCGAGGCTCGGTTCCCCAGGTCCCACGTTAGCCAGATGCACAAGGGGGCGCACGCGTCTGGAGTTCGTTTGCAGTGGCTGGAAGCCCTGGCGTGCCCATTCTCTCTGTCTCCCTCTATCTGTCTTTCTCCCTGTGTCTGTCACTCTCAAATAAATAAATAAATAAATGAACAAAAAATATTAAAAAAAAAAAAAGAATCCCCTAAGAGACAACTTTTAGCTGTATCTGTAGGGGTGTTTTTAGATTGGGTTAATTGAGCTATGAAGACCCGCCCTGACCTTTTTTTTAGGGTAAGGACCCAGACTGAGGTAAAAAGAGAAAAGTGGCCTGATCACCAGCATTTGTCCCTCTCTTCATCCTGTGACCAGCGGCCTAGAGTGCCTTGCCACCATGACGGTCTGTAACCTTATTCAGGGACCCAGAGAGGCACAGATGGCCTCACCCACGTTTCTGCTGAATCAATGACGACTCATCCCTTCTAGCCCACCCCCCCCACAGAGGCCTGGGCTGTGATAGAGGGAAGAAGGGCGGCTGTCAGGAGAGAGTGGGAAAGTCTCTCTCGTCTATAGAGGGAGATGTCCTTACAGACCAGGCAGGGAGGAAGCAGGCACCAAAAATGTGTTTGGCTTCAGTTGCTCACTGTGGTGGCCTTCCTGAATAATTGGTGGAGCAAGGATCTGCCCTGGAGTTTACAGGTAACTGGTGGGACAAACACCTAACAAAATGATGATGTCTAAGGTCCCTCTGGGTCCTGTACATTTCCAGAATTGTCCTCTTCCTACGTGGCTTTGAGAATAGCTCAGCTAACATCACCTTCTCTGGTTTATTTGCTCTATATCCACGTGATACCTTCCAATAATCTAGTCAGTTCACATGATGAAGGAACAAATTCCTACAGATCTGGATTTGCCCCTGAGGCAAAGGCGATTTCAAGGCTTCCTCCTTCCTGCGGAACACATTTAACTTAAGAAGTGGATTAAATACATTTGTTATGAGATTTTCCCAGTATCTCCTGAGCTGTCATAATACCAGGCTCAATTGCATTTTTACCCTACACCCTCCTCAAGTCACTTCTAAGGCTCAGAGTGATTTAGTGATGATGTGAGGCTTTTAGGATTTTATTTGGGGGGGGGGTGTCCTCTCTCTAGCCCAAGCTGACCTGGAATTCACCATGTAGTCTCAGGCTGGCCTTGAACTCACAGCAGTCTTCCTACCTTAGGTGGGATTAAAGGCATGCACCACTATGCCTGGAAGGGAGGGAGAGAGAGGAGAGAGGGGGAGAATGAATGAATATGGGCATATAGGCGTACCAGGGCCTCTAGCCACTGCAAATGAGCCCTAGACCCATGTCCCACTTTGTGCATCTGGCTTTAGGTGGGCACTGGGGATTTGGGGCGGTTAGGCCTTAAGGGCAAGCGCTTTAACTGCTGAGTCATCTCTCCAGGAAGAGGCTTTTAGTTTTGCCACAGACCTGAGAAGCCTGGCAGCGGCTGTGTTGACCTGGCTGGGCCGTTATGTCAGGTTTGCTTGAGTGTCAGGAGAAATGCTTCTGGGGCTAGCTCTAATGTCCACAGTCTTGAGAACAAGGGCTCTACTTCCCCAGCCCGCCCAAAGTCTCTGTAGGCTGAGTTGTTACTAACAGTTGCTGCTTTGTGATATGGGATTTGCAATCAAGATTGACTGGCATTTCAATAGTCTTTAAATTACCAGGTACCACAGTTCTGATAGACTCGTTGGGTTTGGGTTCTCTGGAGGTGACTGTTTAGCTTCCAAGGACCTGCTAAAGCTAGCAAGAGAAAGTTGGGAAGGGAAAATGTAATTTTTTTTTAATGGGCAGAAAATTTAATGCATTGGTTGGCTCTAGTATTTTAAGGTAGTAGGGCCCATTCCCCTTGCTCCCATTGCTGCTTAGGAAAGATCTTAGTCACCAAAGTTGGCTGCATGAGGTCCTCAGTACAGCAACATCAACAGTTGGGGAGGGTATGACAGGAACCCATCCTGGCCTCTAGGGCTGGGTGTGCTCTATGGTCAGTGAAGCAGCTCATTCACTCTCACAGCGCCCCTGGTGGGCAGGAGGAGTTACTGCAGCATTTCTTCCAAGTGTGGAGGGCAGGGGCATGTCTCACCTGCTCTGCATTCTCAGAGCTGGATCAGGCAGTTTAGCGGTTGGCAATGATCTGCAATTGTTAATTTCTTTCTTTCCTAAAAAATATTTTTATTTATTTTTGAGAGAGAGTGAAACAGGAAGAGAGAGATTGGGAGAGAAAGAGGAGAGAGCGAATGGGCATCCCTTCAGCCACTGCAAATGAACTCCAGACACATATGCCACCTTGTGCATCTGGCTTATGTAGGTCCTGGGAAACTGAACCCAGGTTCTTAGGTTTTGCAGGCAAGCGTCTTAACTGCTAAGCTATTTCTCCAACCCTAAGCACTTTATTTTTTTGCCTTGCAAGGTTTGAATTTTTCCTTTGAAGGAAATATTTAAATTGTTGTCTACAGATGAGAGCAAGACAGAGCCATGGAGTCTAGTGAATTTTCATCTTTAATCTCCAGTGGACTAAAAACGAGAACATTGATACACCTACTTAAATGTGCTTGCTAAGTGATGTTCTTCAGAGTGACACGTGTATCTTAGGCTGTTGAAGCGGTGATTTGTGATCTCAAATCCCTTGAAACAAAGAGTGAGAAGACGGGCTCTCATGCACAGCCTCACCGTGAGTGTCTTGGGAATGATGGGTCTGTCTCAGCTGAGCGGGCTTCTTCATATTCATTTTCTTTGCTTTATTTTGCAAGGTGTTGAAAAACTTGTTTTGCCTAATGTATTAGCATTCATTTCTAGGCTTTGAAAATGAATCCTACTTTGAAAGGAGACTTTGAAATTTGAAATATGAGGTCTGTATAGCAGTGCCTTGAAATCATTAACTGTCCTTTCAATATTAATTGCAGGTGAATCCATCATGGGGAGCTTGTTTGTCATTAACGTGAGGGGGGTGCAAACAGCAAGCGCTCCTGGAGCCCCTCCGTGAGCACGCCCGCCACTCCAGCCATTGTTCCAGAATCGACCCAACCTCAGAAATGGGCCGTGCCTATTGACAAAATGACAGCTGGTCGTTTTCACAAACCCGAGTGGCAGTTTTAGCAAGTGTGATGGGAGTTGGTTCATGGGTGAATCTGTCAGGTAGCTTTGGCCTTGAGTGAAGTTTTCATAGATGCATTTGACGAGCCTGAGAGGTCAAAGTGCAGGGCAATTTGGAATCAATGTTTAATTCTGTGTCTCTGCTAAAGAGGCTGTTTAGTTGCAATGGGACCCATCCGCCACAACGTTTGTATTTGTTTTGGGGGGATCTGGCTAAAATAAAATACTAATCTATGCATAGACTGTCGTGTTTTCAAATTTGTGCCAGTGCATCCTCCAGCTCCAAGTGGCCGGCCTTATGTGCCGGTCGATTTGCACTATCGATCACCAGGGTGCCTGGTGCGCTTCACGTTTTGCTCTTATTCAGCTATTTTACATGTTCAGTTTTCATCTGGTTCTAAAACATCTTCCAATAAAGACAAAGCTCGTGGGTCTTCCGGAGCTGGATGGGGAGCCAGCTCCGCACCCAGTCCTGGATCGGCAAGTGGTTGGCACTGCTGGCACTGAGGAGTGGGCCCCTGATGCTGCCAATGCTCTGCTTGTAGCAGTGGCAGTCTCTTCTTATCTAAATTAAATTAAATCGAAGCCTTCTTGTTACTGTTTTAATTATTTGGAGTCTCACTATGTCAACCAGGCTGGCCTTGAACCTGGGATGATCTCCCTGTCTTTGGCACCAGAGTCCCGAGTTACAGGGGTGCACCACCATGGATGGCATCAGTCTCTTTTGAAAAGTTAGGATTGTGAAGCTGAGCATGGTGGCACACACCTTTAATCCCAGCACTTGGGAAGCTGAGGTAGGATCGTCATGGGTTCAAGGCCACCCTGAGACTAAATGGTGAATTCCAGGTCAGCCTGGGCTAGAGTGAGACCCTATCTAGAAAAAAAAAAAAAAATAAGAAGAGATTTTGTTTCTCAGCTAAGAAGCTCGCAGAATGCCAGCTTCTTGGTACAGATGAGGGAAGAGGTAAAGGCTGTGTCCTAAATCCTGAAATGAACATGCTTGACCCCGCTGCCCACAGAGCTGCCCACAGAGCTGCCCACAGAGCGGCCCTGCCTTGTCTCTTTGTCTCTTCCATGACCCAAAGAGTTTTCTTTTCTGCTTAAAAAAATTTTTTTTTTGTTATTTATTCTTTGACAATCGATACATGTATGTAATGTATTTGAATTGTCCCCTCTCCTCCTGCTGAACCCTTCTTCCCAGTAGGTAGCTCTCCTACGTTCACGCCTTTTCCTGTGACCCACCGAGTTTTATGAACAGTGCTTTTGTAAGCACGAGGGGGCTTACTTATGGGAACATGGCTACTTACCAGAGGCTACACCACTGAAGAGAGTGACTTCCTCTCCCCAGGGACCACGAACTGCCATTAGCTCCTCAGAAACGGGTGGGGGCCTCACCAGTCTCCCCACCCCACCCCCCAAATCCCCGATGGAAAGGTGATGGGCCTGATTTTCTGCAGGTCTTGTGCTTCTGCTGTGAGATCCTGAATGTAGCCAGAAAACAGCGGTGCCCGGCCCTCTTCCTCTGGCTCTTCCATTCTGCCCCTCTTCACCCACGTTCCCCAGCCCTGGAGTGGGCACACACCCGCCCTGTTCTGCACTCTTTGCCACCTCACAAAAAGAGCTTCTTCTCTGACTGCAAAGAATGTTCCCTGAACTTTTCTATCTAGGTATGGGGATATCCACCTCGCTTTTACTCCTCAATAAATGCAATTTGACAAACACCTATTGAGTGCCAGCTCTGTAAAATTACCATGGAAACCCAAGTGGGATCTTTAAAATGCTCTGGGGAAATTGTTCAGAGTCCCCGCACCCCATCGACATTTTCGGAAGCAGGAAGAGTGCGTCTCGGGCCGACCTGCGCCTGCTTGCCTGTTTGAATTCAACCCAAGCAGCAGAAAGGGGGAGACAGATGGAGGAGAGGGGACAAGGCTGATAAAATGGTCTTTTGTCCTGAGAGGTGTGCTGCTGTGCTCCCGAGAGAAAGGGGCTGAGAAGCCAGGACTTTGATTTCTGTACGAGCACAGAGCCGAGTTCAGTTACAGCTGCCTCTGCTCGCGGGTGTCCTTGCCCACACGTGTGTGCCAGAGCAGGGTCTACAAAGGGATGTCTCCCTGCCTGGTGACAGCCTTGACTGGGGCACCTTGCAACACAGCGGGGCGCTGTGGGCTTCAGAAGATCAAAGCCTCCATTAGGTGAGACACTCACCACACAGGGGGAGCCCGGCTTGTTCCTGACACCAGGGCTTGAAGCCACAGAACTGTGCTCCTGACCGGGTCTCCGCCCGCCAATGCTTATTCTTAAGTAAGACCCTAGTTCCAACTGTGCTTGGGAAAATTCTGACTTAAAAGAGGTGAAGATAGGTTTCTGAGCCTGGAGTCAGTTGTGGGTGGCAAGTGATCCCTCCCATCCCCTTGCTAAAGTAAAATCGGCTTAAACCATGAAGGAAATGCACTGGTTCAGTTAACAGGAAAGTCTAGATGTGAAGTTTAGGTGATAATTGAACAATGACGATAGGGACAATGTCTTTCCTAGATGGGCTCAAGGGGCAGCCAGCTGCTGCGATAGGACTGCTACCTGTGCCCTCCACGTCTAGCAGGAAGTGGTGACATCTTCATCTCCTCTCCCAGCAGTTCTTAAGACTCACCCTCTGCGGGTGGCTTGGATGAAATAGACCCGTCACGTGACCTCTGCTGAGCCAGTCGCTGGTAGTCAGGGGCTCATAAACTCTTTGGGAAGTCAAATGGGAACAAAGGGCTGTTTAGTGGGGAATAGATCCTTACAGTTTCACAGAGGACATGACTTGAGTTCGTCCATGTTTTTTTCTTGCTACTGTCTGTTTACAGATAATTTTAATAATGACTTGGGCTCACAAATGTCAGCAGCTATCATTTAGAGAATTTACCATTCGATCTCAAAGAAGCCAACGTGGCAATACTTTACTTTACACGAATTGCATTATTTCATCCATAATTATGTAAGCCCCCTGAGGCCATTATCATGCACCCTCTTCCCTCTTTTTCTGAGACAGTCTCAGTGTGTCACTGGGGCTGGCCTTGAACTCTCAATCCTCGAGCCTCTGCGGCCTGGGTGCTGGGATTCTAGGTGTAAGGCTCCCATCAGACGCTTTGTTCAAGCAGAGGAAAGTGAAGAGATGGAAAGTAACTTGCCCGAGGCCACAGAAGCAGTAAGGGGTAGGTGGAGTCACATCGCAGGCGCAATGGGGTTTTGGTTTTCATGGGCATGAGGCAGAAACCCTGGCATCCAGCTAGGGGAAAGCCTGGACTTTGGCAGATACAGGCTTTCCTAAGGATGCTCTAATCACTAGACAGCCATCGGACCATGAGTCCGTATCTTTCCCTGACCCTCAGCCACCTCATTAGATAGCAGGAGCCTGGGCAGCCTGCTTTCTGGACATTTCTACCTTCCATCCAGGACCTCTTGAGTCCTGAGTTGGACTTGAATTGTTTTGCTTCTAGCAGGCAGGAGCGAACTACCCCCTCCCGTGTACATGACTTCTTAGTAGAGATAATTCTTTTAATAGGCTCTTGTTTTGCCCTTAAGTGAAAGTAATATTCTGATATTTCCTTTGCTCAGAGAATCTGAAAGCAGCAAACAGATCAGGCCCCAGGATGCCTTTCTGGCAGGATGATGCGAAATCCTCTTGAGACGTGTCGCCTTCCAGCCTGTGGCCTTTGATCTCACCCGTGCAGCTCCTGTCAGCGAGGCAGTGCTCTCCCCCACACCCTGCCCAGCCATGCACGCTGTTCCTTCCAGGACTGCAGATCCCTCAGACGTCTGCTTTACAGGTCACAAGGAAGAGGGACCCACCCCCTCTCTCTCACACCCTTGGTCCCCAGAGGAGGAGGCAGTTTGGTACCTGGTTTAGCAATCCTGGTGGCCCTCTTACCTCTCAGACTCCTTAGAGTCACCTCTCTGAGGCCCCACGGGACCACAGTCCAGCATGATGGATGCTATATGGCAACCATTTACTCTGCTGCCACCAACCTTGTGTGGCCACCGTGTGTGGCCAGTGCTTTGGAGAGCCTGCTTGCCCTGCATGTCTGTCATCTGCTTTGAAGATAGCTCGGTTTCCTTACGCATCATCTCTTTTTGGTATGGAGAACACAGATTTTCTCTCTCACCAATCATCTGCCTTGGGGTGGCGCATGGCTGTGCTCAGGAGGTATCTCTGATGCTTTCAGGGTACTGGAGCTTGGGGATCCTGAGGTGACAGTTCTGGCGGTGGCTGAGTGTGTCCAGCTCTGATGTCTGTTTGCTCAGCACACCCACAGTGCGGGCCCGCTCGTCGGCAGCATGATGCGGACCCACCGCCGGGATGACTGACAGAGCCTGTGTCGAAATTAACGAGCTTTGTTGTTGCCGTGTGGACCAGCTGGAGGTCACGTGGTGTGGGTGCCCATGCTGGTGGATACCCATGCGAGACAGCCAGGGTGGGCCGGGCACTGTGTCCGCGTTTCCATTCTGTAGGGTCTAGGGCAGGTTTGTGCCATGTGGGACATTATAAGTGGGGCCGTTTGTTCTTGGGAGTTAGTGACTCTAGGGGACAGAGCGCGATGGAGGCTTCCAAAGGTGTCAACCCAAAGGTATGAAGGATGGCACTTGGCATGTCTTACACCTACCCTCAGTGAGAGTTGGTAGAGAGGGCACACGGATTACTTGTGCCATACTAAGCTGGTTATGTAAAATCCTGTACACCAGGATGTACCTAGGCAGGGAGTGTGGTTGTCAGGGCTTTATTGTAGAAGCTGGAGCCTCTGCTTTGCCGCCTCGGAAGGCAAGTTCGCTGGTCTCTCAGGGCTCTGACTCTCGCTGTCTGTTATGTGATGTGGCGGGTGTTGGTTCCTATTCTGACCCAGTGCTGTGTTTGTGGGTGCTGGATGCAGACAATCCTAAGTCTTCCCTTCCCTTCCTCCTCCTCCTCCTTCTTTTTTAATTTCCTTAAGCATGGTGAGGGTGTGATGTAGGATCACTATAAAATTCCTCCCCTTAAGGGCCTTCCTGATCCTGCCTAGTCCAGGAAGCTATCTGCCTACTTTGGAAGCCCTATACTACCTTGAAAACAACAACATCAACAACCAGACAAAGATAACGGGCAAGCTCTGTCTCTCAAGCATGAGACTCTGACTCCAACCTCCAGCACCCATGACACAATGCTGAGCTTAGTGTGCACACCTGTAATCCCACATGGGGTGGAACAGCTGGATCCCTGGTGCCCACCGGACAGCCAGTCTAGTTGTATTGGTGGGCTGTAGACCAATGAGCTACCCTGTCTCAAAAGAAGGCATATGGTATACCCGAGGAGCAGTACCCAAGCTTGCCCTCTGGCCCCCAAATGCATAGAAACATATTTGCATGCACGTCCAGGTATCCTCCTATACCCATGACACAAATATTAGTACAAAGCAGAGAAAGGAGATTTAGGCAATATGGTCACGTTGGGGAGAGGAGGAAGACCAGTAATCCTTCTTCAAGTCCATCTTTGGGGACAGGAGATTTAGGTTTAAAAAGAAGATAATGTAACGGGGGAGTTTGGGGTTCTGAGGTGCTTCCTGGGACGCCAAGTCTTGACTTCGTAGCTGAAAACTAAGCAAAGAATTGGCAATTCCAGATTCAAGAGGACGAGCTTTTGAAATACCATTCTTTATTCAGATATCAAGGGGAAAAGGCATGAAGATGGGAAAGGGAGGTGGGGGAAGGAAGATCGTGAAGCCCGGGGGCCCATGAATAAACATAGATCCAAAAACATTAAATGGGAAGACACTGATAAAAAGTAAAAAGTGTCTCTTCCCATCCTGGCAGTCATGCAAGACGGGGGAGGGTGACCTAACAGCGGGAGGACCCAAGGACGTTGGTGCCACAGGCTTGGAGAGAAAGCAAATGACCCTGAGCCTTTTTTTTTTTTCCGCACTTTATCCCAGGCTGACCCGGAACTCTGTAGTCTAGGCTGGCCTTGAACTCATGGTGATCTTCCTACCTCAGCCCCTCAAGTTTTGGGATTAAAGGTGTAAGCCACCAGGCCTGGCCAGTCCTGTCTTTGAGATGGCTAATTTGATTGTCAACTTGATAGGATCTAGAATAACCTAGGAGACAAACTTCGGGGCCTGTGGAAGTTTCTAGATTGGGGTAATTGAGATGCGGAAGCCTGTCCTAACTGTAGGAGGCCCCCGTGCCATGGGCTGGGTCCTGGACTGAGTAAAAGGGACGAGCGAGCTGAGCACCAGCCTTCAGCGCTCTCTACTCACTGACTGCGGACGCCACGTGACCAGCTTCGGCATCCATGCCTTCTCTTCCATGATGGACCTCCACCTCAAGCTGACCAGAAGTAACTCCTGCTGCCCTCCTTGAGGGCTTCTGTCAGGCATTTTGTCACAGCGGTACTTCTCTAGGCATTGTCCTTTGCCAAGTGGGAGCTGCTTTCCCAGAGAGTGTTACCACCGGCCCTGGCCCTGGTTAGAGGGGTGGCCAGGCCCAGCGCTGGCCGGGGAGGGAGGATGGAAGAGCAGGCCCTTCCTCGGGCTGGGTCAGCTGTGGGGCGTGAGTGCTTCACTGCTGACGAGGCAGAGCCCTGGCCCCAGCCATGGCTGCGTCCCTCCACCTGGCCTGTGCTCCACACTCTTTCTTCAGAGAACACTTGCTCAAGAAGCCACACAAGCACTCTGCCTTTGATCTGTGTGTAGGAGGTGTGAGTTGAGTTACATGGTCATTGTCAGGCAGGGCCTGGCAGCCATTAATGAGAGAAGAGAGCCCTCTTCCATCCACTCCACTTTATGCCTCTCTACCTTTTCTTTTCCCTTCCTTTGTTATTTCGAATGCTTGCCGTGCATGTGACAATCTGTCAGCTCACCCATCTACCCATCTTTCCACCCTCCCATTCACCCAGGGACTGGTCTGCAAATGCTCCCATTTGCAGTGGTAGAAAGATCAGAACACAGATTCTCTATAGGTAGAGTCTTGTGGGGGGGGCACCTCGTTTCCTAAGCTGGGCTGGGGGCTATTGCTTACAGTCTAGAAGGGCATCCGTCCCTCCGAAATGGACAACAGCTTTGTGGATTCAGGGTTGACACACCCCGAGTTTCTTCCCTACTTCCATGAGCTTGTTTGCCTTGAGCCAACTCACCACCCAGCCCTGGGTGCGTTTTCCGCTTACAAATGGTGCAGGAAAGATGGAGGTGAATTACCCAGCTACGGTGTGAGTGCTTTATTGATTACAGAGCGCCAATCAAATTAGCTGTCAGAAGTGCGTGTAGATGGCACCATGCAAAATGGATTTTCTATATCCCTTAATTGCATTATTTCAATCAGCGGGTGAACACTGTGTGGCCTGTAGCGGGGCTGGGCAGGGGGGCGTGGGCAGGGGGGCGGCCTGACCACTGTCTGGGCCATGCTGAAGATACGGGCTTGAGTGACAGAGGTGTTTCAATATCAAGATTGAAGCATTAACTAAATGAGTCTGGCTGCTTAATGGCTCAGCCTCTGGGCAGGAGTGGCCTTCAGACGTGTGTGTGTGTGTGTGTGGTGTGTGTGTGTGCGTGCGTGCACGTGCATGTGTGTATGCGCGTGTGTGCATGTGTGTCTGCCTCCTCCTGCGCCCTCATATTCCAGAGGTATCAAGGCCAGGGACGCATGGGTGGACCCAACTCTCTCCCACCTTAGGGAAGTGGTGCCGCTCAGCACGGGAGAGCTCGCGGCTGGCCCAAGCCTCGCTTCTCTTTCCCAGCAGTCAGCATTCGGTGAGGGCTGAGAGCCTTCCTTTCCTTAGTTAGAAAGTGGGCTAATTATTGTCCAGCAGGAAGACGATTGTAAAGTGGAAAGGAGCCGCCACCGCCACCGTGTTGCAGGGTGTTAAAGGAGATGGTGCTCCAGGGGTCCAGCACAGGCTTAGCAAATGAGCGCCCTCCCGCCCATCCACCGCCTGCCCTGCTGCGCATCTCCACGCTCACATTGTGCGATGGCTGGCTTCATGGCGGGGAAGGAGCCAGATGGTCAGTTCTGCTGTTCTCAGGAATTCTCTTACCAGGGTGAGCGCAGTTTGTGTTTGGCTCTTCCTCTGGTGGGACCAGGGAAACACGGAGACGTAGCTGGGTGGAACTGCCTTTTATTCATTTATTTATTTGTTTTGTCTATTGAGCAATGTAGAGTTTCTCTGTAGCCCAGGCTGACCTGGAAGGAATTCGCTATATAGTCTCAGGCTGGCCTTGAACTCACAGTGATCCTCCTACCTCTGCTGCCTGAGTGCTGGGATTAAAGACGTGCGCCACCACGCCTGGCCATGGGGCTGCCATTTTTATCTGGTGATGGGTTTGTTTTTGTAGCTGCTTCTTATCCCCTCAGGGCCCAGTGCCCACTAGTGATTGGAGAAGGCCCATACAACCACAAATAAAGTAAAATGAAACAGCAAAGCCCTCCCTGGTTTCTTGGGCTCTGTTGTGGTTCTTGGGTGATTGGCAGTTCATGCCTCAGGGTCTCCCTCTGGGCTTGGGTGTTCTATGTGACTGAGAGTCGATCAGACAGGGACTTGGACTTGGTGCTCAGGAAAAAGAATGGCAGGTGTGCCTTGTGGACATCTGAGCCGCCGTGCAGCTGCCTGGCAGCTATGGGCCTCAGGGGGCGCAGCTGCCTGCTCTGGGGATGGTGTGGGCTCAGGGCAGCTGGCCACTGAGTGCCAATGCCTTGAGGCTCATGGCACTGACTTCTGTCTACACCTGGACTGTTGCAGCTTCAAGCAGAGGACCTCCCCCCGCCCTTCAAAGTCTCAGGGAGAAAAAACTGGGCAGGAGCGGGGAAGAGGGGGGGGAGCCCAGCCCAGGCTTTCTTGTCTCCCTGAAGGAAAATCTCCATCTGTCAGCAGCTGTGGGCTCAGGGTGGCGTCCATGATGCCTATCTACCACCCCTGCCACTCCCTAACTTTTGTGTATTCATGTTCTGATCAAAAATATTCCTCCTTTTATCTGCCAGCCTGCCTCAGAACCACACACTTTTCCTAGGCAAGTGTAGCACTTCCTCGTGAAAAGAGGAGGTGCCAGGCAAGGGGGAGCCAGGGGACAGCATCAAGGTCCAGCTTGCCACTTCAGGAAGCAAAATGAGTTCTTTGCATGACAAGGACAGCCACTTTCATATCTGTCACCATGCCAAGCACAGAGGGGTGGAGCAGACAGAAAGGAGATGTGGAGTGTGTTGAAGTCTGTCCTCATTCCTGCAACCCGTCCTCAGTCACTGGGATACAAAGGTGTCCAGGTCACAATAGGTGACAGGAGAGGCCCAGTCCACTCCTTCACAGGTGGAGAATGAGGGCTGGGCTGCAAAATTCCCCAGGGAAGCATATACATCGACAAACACACTTCCCAAAGCTCACAATTGAGTATGGGTTCTTCAGAGAAAAACTCCAAGGAAATCTAATGAAGAAACCTGTAATCCAATGAGTCTCTGTGCTCTGGGACCGTGGATCTGTGAGGGAGGGATGGAGGAAGAGAAGGAGAGAGAGAGAGAGAGAAAAAGAGAGGGGGGGAGAGATTGAGAGAGAGAGAGAGAGAGTTTCGTTTTTTCCTTACTCTGCTGGCTGGGGCATGTGGGCCTTTCAATTTTATGCACCCTTCTTGTTCTTGGAGCTCAGTTATGACGTGTCATGTCTCCACCACCAGACAGCATCTTTTTCATCCCCCCCCCTTTTAAAATTCTATGTTTGGGAGAGAGAGAGAGAGAGAGAGGGAGATATGCAGATAGAGTGAGAGAGAATGGGTGTGCCAGGGCCTCCTGCCACTGCAAATAAACTCCAGACACATGTACTGCTTTGTGCATCTGGTTTACATGGGTCCTGTGGAATTGAACCGGAGTCCTGAGGCTTTGTAGGCAAACAAACACCTTAACTGCTAAACCATCTCACCAGCCCGTCCTCCCCCTTTTCTTTTTGCTCTTTAAAAAATATATATTTATTTATTTGAGAGAAAGAGAGGATTAGAGAGAGAGAGTAGAGAGAGAATGAATATGGGTGTGCCGGGGCCTCTGGCCACTGCAAATACACTCCAGATGCATGCTCCACTTTGTGCATCTGGCTTGACGTGGGTCCTGGGGAATCAAACCCAGTTTATTAGGCTTTGCAGCCAAGGGCCTTAACCACTGAACCTTCTCTCCAGTACTCATTTTTTTTTTAATACTCCTTTCTTCACAGGTTGAAGGCTAATTCCCCTCTCCGAGGATGTAGGCTGGATTTAGTGACTTCCTTTTAACAAAGAATGAGGCAGAAGTATCAGGATTTGACTTCCAAAGCTGAGCCATTATAGACACTCAACCCTCCTTGGGCTCTTTTGGAGAAATCTTCCTTTGTGTGGGAGCCAGCTACCACCTCACGGGGACATTCCAGCAGCCTGTGGAAATACCCACGTGGCAAGGCTCAACTCACCAGCCTCGAAAATGGGCCCAGTTAGAAGAGCTCCCAAGGTACGGCTCTGACCTTCAGATACGTCTGAACCCAAGTTCACATCCTCACTGCGACCTGAGGGGAGACCTAAGCCACAACCTCCCCAGTTGTCTCACTTCTGAATTTGTGCTCCATAGGAACTGTGAGAAAACAGCTGTGTGTGTGTATATGTATCTGCAATATGTGTGGCGGGGTGTGGAATGTGTGTGCGTGTGTGGCGTGTGGGTCTGCACATGGATGTGCAGATGTGTACATCCCCTGCACAGGGGTGTGGAGGTCAGAGGAGAGGGTCGGGTGCTTTCCTCTACACTCATCCACATGCTCCCACGAGACAGTGTTTTTCGTCCACCAGCACTACGATTCCCAGCTCACCAGTGAGTCCCAGCGACACGCTGGTGTCTGCTGCTCACAGGACTAGCGTTACAGCTGTGGATGGCCACACCCAGCTGTTTACATGTGTGCTGGGGCGGTCAGACCCATGCCCGCTCAGACTCTCCTGCTTGGGGGTCAAATGCCTTTACTTATGGAGCCATACTTCCAGCCCCTATTCTTTATCCTTTTTAACTTTTCATTGACAACTTTCATTCTTTTTATAAAAAACAATTATGAGAGAGAGCGAGAGAAAGAGAGGGAGAAAATTGGTGAGCTAGGGCCTCCAGCCCCTGCAATCGAACACCAGACATGTGTGCCACCTTGTGTGCATGTGTGACCTTGTACATAGGTGTCACCTTGTGCATCTGGCTTACCTGGATTCTGGGGAGTCAAACTTGGGTCCTTAGGTTTTGCAGGCAAGCACCTTAACTGCTAAGCCATCTCTCTAGCCCACAACCTCCATTCTTTCTTTTTCTTTTAGTTTATTTTTTAAATGTTTTATTATTATTATTATTATTATTAACAAGATGCTTTATGAACACATCGCGTGTTGGTACCCTCTTTTTCCTCATCCCTTCCACCATTCCTTTGGGGACTCTCCTTAGTGGGGTTGCAGGTATTCCCCATAGGTTGTAGTTTCTGCATTGTGGGAGCAGCAGCCAGTTATTTTGGGTGAGGGAATGCCTCTGGGCATGATGTCTCAACCTCTGATGCAAAGTTCCCTGAGCCATGGTGGGTGAGTTTTAAGTCTACTTCAGTGATGAGTGCTTAGGAGCCTTTGGATCTTTGCTTTGGTAGGTGTTGAGTATCCTCAGGGTCTGTCTCCTACAGCCTGGCGCTGATTATCAGGAACAGCATGGAAGCAGCACTCTTGCTCATGCTCTTGGATTCAGCTGTGGCTTGGCTGAAGTGTGAGGGGAGTTTATCTCCTCCAGTCTCACTACCTTCTGAAAAAGAAGAACAGATTCTCCAACAGAGAGTTAAGTTACTATAGTTTAAATGGGATAAGGATTATTAATTTAGGGAGAATTTGATGGATGTAACCCCTCTTTTAGCCAAAGACTAGTGAGAGCTTGACACAGGAGAACATAATCTTTGTCTCCATAGGATTCTGATCTGGTTCCCAATTCCAGATGTGGGTTCCTTTATACTGAGTGGATCTCTTAGCCAATCAGAAAGCTATTGGTTACCCACCGAGGCTGTGGGTCACTATTGCACTGGCGTGTACATCCTGTCAGGGTGTCTGCTCCAGAGTAGCTTAGACCTCTGGTTGCTCAGACTGTTGTCGGCCACTTTCCCCCAGGAGCTCATGTAGCGCTTTCCAGCACTACACAGGCTGTCTGGGGACTGGCTTTCTTCTGGAGTCCAGCCTGATCTCTCCGTGCTCTGTGTCAGCAGCATATGGTGTCTTCAGAAACAGCAACCTCCATTCTTTTACACAGTTGTATCCTGATCACAATCTAGTCCCATTACCCCTCCTCCCTCCTTCTATTTCCCCTCCACTGAATCCCTTCTTTCCAAATAGTTCCTCTTCTGTTTTGATGTCATTGTTTTGCTCTCCTATTATGCAGCGCTTGTGTAGCTAGCCCTTGTGAATGAAATAGCCATCTAGTGTCTGGAAGCAATATTCCAAAGCACTTTTCTCCTTCCTTTGGCTCTCACATTCTTTCTGCCACCTCTTCCACAATGGCCTCTGAGCCTCACTTGGTGCTGAACACTCCACTTTCACTTCTCAGCTCTATGGTGAGATCTGAGTCACCCTAGGGGTCACTACCCTCTGACAAGGGAAGCTTCTCTAACCAAAAGTGACAGTAGCATAAATATATGGCATAAATAAATATTTAAAGGCCAATTTGTTGAGCATACTATATCCAACTAGCCAAGCAATAGTAGCAGCTTCCCTCCTGGGGCTCAGCACCTCCCCAGACATTGGCTTTGGATTAAGTTTCCAGTACCAAAATTGAATTCTCTCCTGTGGAGCCAGCCTCAAATCCATTTAGAGAGCAGTTGTTTTCCCTTATAACAGTCATGCCTCCATTGCACCAGTTGGTACATTTACTTGGCTGGCCAGATGTATAGCCCACAGGGTACGCTCATGGCTGAGCCTATTGACGGCTTTCTCTTTCCAGCACCATGGCAACCCGTCAACAATGGAGACTTCCAGCTCAGCTGCTGATCGGTTCCCCAGTGTCCTGCAGCCCAAGCGTGGGCTTTCTTCAGCAATAGGGTTTCACAGTCAAGTTCTAGCGGGCAACCAAGAGCCTTGGCAGTAGCCTGTTCTGTTTGGGGGGCATCAGGGGCCTCCATGGCCAATAAGTTGCTGGAAGGTATCCCACCTCTGGCATTGAATTTTTTTTTTCAACAATATATGGTTTGTGGATATAGCATTAACCAGCCCTACAGGCTGCTTCTGCCCAAACCTCCTCTTTTCTTTCTTTCTTTCTTTCTTTCTTCCTTTTTTCTTTGTTTTTTGACGTAAGGTTTCAATCTAGTCGAGGCTGACCTGGAATTCACTCTGTATTCTTAAGGTGGCCTCAAACTCATGGTGATCCTCCTACCTTTGCCTCCTGAGTGCTGGGATTAAAGGCGTGCGCCACCACGCCTGGCAAACTTCCTCTTTTCTTTTTGACATAGATATGTTTTAGTTAGCGAAGACATAGGTTTCCCTATGACATATTCACAACATCCTTAATTTTGATTGGTATTCTAAGACTTTCGCTTGTCTATTCCCTCTGCTGACGTTACTTAGTCCACCCCCTCCAGTATTCTGCCCCTCCATTTACAAATCTGTCACATCCATCCCATAAGCCCTCCCCTCTCCTCCCTTCCCCATGGCCCCTTTCCAGCTCCCTGGCCTCTACGACTCCACTTCAGGTACAAATCTAGACGTTGGAAACTAGGCTTCACCTATGAGAGAGAACATGTGGCACTGGAACCTTCTGAGCTTGGGTTACCTAACTTAGCCTGATGTTAGCCAGGGTCCCCCACTGTCCTGCAGATCACAATGTTTTCACAGCCGAATGAAGCTCCATTGTGTAAATGTACCAGGTCTTCATTATCCATTCGTCTAGGCTGGTTCCATTTCCCCCGCTATTGTGAATAGAGCAGCAATAAATAAATAAGCCAGAATCTCTGTAGCAATAAGCAGAGTCCCTAGGGTATATGCCCGGGAGAAGTACAGCTGGGTCATGTGGTCGATTTACCTTTAGCTGTATCGGAGCCTTCACACTGATTTCCATAGTGGGGATCCCAGTTTAAATTATTTCTACCAACAGTGGAGAAGGGTTCCTTTTTCACCACACCCTCACCAAAATTTATTGTCACTTAATTTCTTTGCTTTTTTTTTTTAAAAAAAAGAATGACTTTATTTATTTATTTATTTATTTATTTATTTATTTATTTATTTATTATCTATTTGCAAGCAGAGAGAAATAGAAGAGACACACAGGGGGGCAGGTGGGTCCGGGCCTCCAGCCATTGCAATGAACTCCAGACGCATGTGCCATTTTGTGCATCTGGCTTATGTGGGTCCTGGGGAATTGAACCTGGGTTCTTAGGCTTCTCAGGCAAGCACCTTAACTGCTAAGCCATCTCCCCGGCCCCAGTATGACTTCTTCGCTAATTTGTATCCCTTTTATTTATGTCTCTTGTCTTATTGCTGAAGCTAAGACTTTTGGTACTATATTGACTAAAAGTGGAAAAAGTGGTTATCTTTGTCTCATTTTTCATTTTAGTGGGAGTGCTTTGAGTTTTTCCTCATTTAGTATCATGTTGGCTGTAGGTTTGTCATAAATAGCCTTGATTATGTTGAGATATGTTCCTCCTGGTCCCAGTGTCTTAAGAACTTTTATCATGAAGGGGTATTGGATTTTGTTAAATGCCTTTTCTACATCTATTGAGGTGATCATATAATTTTGTTCCTGAGTCCATTCTTATGGGGTATTATATTTATTGATTTGCATATGTTAAGCCAACTTTTCATCTCTGGAATAAAACCCATTTGAACAGGATGAATGATCTTTTCTAAAAATGTTTTGTTACTTTTTAAAATTTTTATTTCTTTATGTGTGTGTGTGGGGGGGGAGAATGGGCACACTAGGGCCTTCACAGCTGTAAACAAACTCCAGTTGCGTGCGCCCCCTTGTGGTTCATGTACAACACTGTGTGCTGATGTCACTGCGTCTGGCTATGTGGGACCTGAAGATTCCAACGTGAGCTCTTAGGCTTTGCAGGCAAGGGCCTTAACCACTAAGCAATCTCTCCAGACTCCAACGTGTTAAAAATGTTATTTATTTATTTGGAAGAGATGGTTTACAACCACAAGAGGACCTGGCATGCCTATTTTCTCCCCCTTCTCTTTCTCTTAAATAAATTTTTGAAAATAATATGAGAAGGAGTGGTTCTTTTTTTGTTCCTGTCTGTTTGGTGTTCTAAATGCCTCCTGTATTTGTATTGACATCTCTTTTAATTTTGTGAAATTTTCTCCTATGATTTTGCTAAAAATACCATGCCTTTATATTGAAATTCTGCTTTTTCTATACCCACAATTCTTAAATTTGGTCTCTTCATAATGTTCTAGAATTTCCACCTTGTCTTCTAGCTCAAATATCTCTCCTCTCCTAGATCCATTCTAGTGGTGAATTTTTAAAATTTGACTTACTGTATTTTTCATTTATAGTATTTCAGATTGGTATTTCCTCAGTATTTCTATTTTCTTACCCATATCTTGTGTTGACTTCCTTATTTCAGTAAGTTGATTTCCTGTGCTCTCTTGGGATTTCTTCAGGAGTTCGTTTTCTTCTTTGATTATTTTGATTTCTTTGAGCATATTTACAATCATTCTTTTGAATTCTCTGTCTGGCATTTCATCAATAATTTCATTCAGTCTCTCTAGAGGCCATTGCTGTTAGATTCACATTTCTTTTCACATTCTAGCCTAGGCTGAACTGGAACTCACTCTGCAGTTCTAGGCTGGCCTCAAACTCACAGTGTTCCTCCTACTTCTGCCTCCTGAGTTCTGGGAATATAATTTCTTAGAGAAGTTATTTTTTGTGTATCCTATATTATTGCACTGAGAGTTTTGTGTCTCAAACTTATTTCGTCATGTCAGTTTTCTGTTTACCAGTTACATTCTTAGATGTGTGTGTGTAGAAGGGTCATCTTCAGGGAGGAGCTCCAGGTCCCCAGTGTGGCCTGTGTTACTCCCAGAGTCTCAGTGGGAATGACCCGAGCTGGCGTGCACACCTGCTAGGTGAGTGTCCTCGTAGTGAGTTAATGGAAATACTCGATTTCACATCAATAATTGCTAGTGGGGCCAGGCGTGGTGGCGCACGCCTTTAATCCCAGCACTCGGGAGGCAGAAGTAGGAGGATCACTATGAGTTCGAGGTCACCCTGAGACTACATAGTGAATTCAAGGTGAGCCTGAGCTAGAGTGAGACCCTACCTTGAA
The DNA here is from genome assembly GCF_020740685.1 of Jaculus jaculus. NCBI lineage: Eukaryota > Metazoa > Chordata > Mammalia > Rodentia > Dipodidae > Jaculus > Jaculus jaculus. The sequence goes on along the minus strand of NC_059107.1, from coordinate 4,776,324 downwards.
AACAAACAAACAATAATAATTGCTAGTGGGTAAACAAGTGAGGCTGGCTTGCAGTGTGCCAGGGCTTTGCTGACTTAGAAGTGGAAGCGGGGTAGAGGGGCTCAGAGGGAGGGCTAGTCTTCCCTTTGCAAAAAGATGGAGGCGGCCCAAGTGTCTGTGGGAGGGAGCTTGGGGTATTGATAGTTCCCCCGGATTTTAGAGGAGCTGAGGGAATGGAAGGTTGCATATGAAGAATAAAGAAGAGGGGTAAGTAGGAGAAAATGCCAAGAAGAGGTTGGAAAGAGGGAAAACATACCAGTTGAGTACTAGACAGATCCCAATAGTAGACTGGGTGGGAAAAACAAAAACTTAACGTCCATCTGAGCAATATACAAACGCACCAGCATGGATTTTATATGCATTAGTGGGTATTTCAAAACTGGCCCAAAGCCGAGCATGGCGGCTCGTGCCCTTAACCCTGTCACTTGGGAGGCAGAGGTAGTAAGATTGCTGTGAGCTCAAGGCTGGCCTGGGCTATAGCGAGTTTCAGGATGGCCTGAGTTAGAGAGACCCTGCCTCAGAAAAAGGGGGTACATCTAAATATTAAGAAATATCAAAAGAGACAAATGTTGACCCCGACACACAAATTATTTTAAGTGGAAAAGTACACTAAATACACATCAGATATAACAAGCCAGCATTTTACCTTAATGGGCTGGGTTTTGAATTCTCTTCCTCTCTGGGAATTTTTATTTAGCAACCTTCCCTGATAGGGAAGGTGGAATTAGCACTTCCAGTTCAAACCTATGTGCCCAGCTTTGGGATATGTATTGCCCCAGTGTAAACCAGCCCAGAGACCCTCTGGGGTGATGTTCTCTCTTATGTACATTGAGTTGTGAAGCTGGTTCCCCCTTTGGTGCACTATGGGCTCGGGCTAACCTCAGCTGGTGAGGTCAGTGGGCACTTTGGATCAGCTGGCCCTGGTGCTGTGGTGGGGCGGGGGAGGCTGGAGCCTTGGGTGGTGCGGTCTCCAGTGGTGTTCCTGGTCCAGTGGTGTTCCTGGTGCTGGTGCATGGGCTAGGGGGTCGTGGGATGTGCCTGGAGGTGTTCTGGAGTGGTCAGCTGGTCCCTGCTGTCTTTTGCTCCAGGTTCTCCTGATTCCACAGGGCTGCTGAGTGGGAGAATCTTTCCAGGGATTCCCAGGATTCTTGCTGGCTTGGGCAGGGCAGGGGGAGGGGAAGCACTTTCCAGCAGCTGCTGGCTGGAACCTGCACCTTGCTGATAATCTGACTGCAAGAAGCTCCTTCCTGCCTTTCTGCAGGGGTCCCACCTATTTAATCAGCTCCCCACACACCTTGGCTTTTCCTGAGGAAGAGCGTCTGTGTGCTGTCTTGTCCCTTTCCCTCAGGTTTCTTCAGTGAGGCTCCTATTCCACCATCTTAACTGGAAATCCTGTAATCATTTTTTTTTTTCGAGGTAGGGTCTCACTCTAGCCCAGGCTGACCTGGAATTCACTATGGAGTCTCAGGATGGCCTCAAACTCATGGCGATCTTCCTACCTCTGCCTCCCGAGTGCTGGGATTAAAGGTGTGCACCACTACTCCTGGCTTCTATATTCATTTTTGAAGATACTACATTTTGTAGTAACTTGTTATGCAATCTTAGGTAGCTAATGGAATGATTTTTATTTAGTTATTTAGTTAATTTTAAAAAATATAATATATCTGATAGAGAGAAAGAGGTAAAGAGAGAGAGAGAGAGAGAGAGAGAGAGAGAGAGAGAGAGAGAGAGAGAGAATGGGTGTGTTAGGACCTTCTGCTGCTATAAGCGAACTCCAGACGCAGGTGCCACCATGTGCATCTGTCTTATGTGGGTCCTGGGGAATCGAACTGAGGTCCTTTGGCTTTGTAGGCAAATGCCTTAACTGCTAAGCCATTTCTCCAGCCCTAGTTAGTTAATTTCTAAAGACAAAGTCTCACTATGTGGCCAGTCTGGCCTTGAACTCAGTAAGTATTCCAGACTGGCTTTGAATTCAATAAGCAGCCGAGGCTACCCCTTAACTCAAGGTTCTCCTGTCTTAGCCTGTCCAGTCTACCTAGTATTGGGATTACCGGCATGTTCCATCATACCTGGGATCTTTCTAAAAAAAATTTTGTTGTTGTTGTTCATTTTTATTTATTTATTTGAGAGCAACAGACAGAGAATGAAAGAGGCAGATAGAGAGAGAGAGAGAGAATGGGCGTGCCAGGGCCTCCAGCCACTGCAAATGAACTCCAGATGCATGCGCCCCCTTGTGCATCTGGCTAACGTGGGTCCTGGGGAACCGAGCCTCGAACCGGAGTCCTTAGGCTTCACAGGCAAGTGCTTAACCTAAACCATCTCTCCAGCCCATACCTGGGTCCTAATGAAGTTTGTGTGTGTGTAGTTTGGGTGTGTACAGGTGTGCATGCACATGTATTTGTATGTGTCAAAGCCAGAGGTCAACCTCAGGTACTCTTTAGACACTAACCACCTTTTTTGAGACATGGTCTCTCACTGAAACCCACAAAGTAGGTTAGAATAGCTAGCCAGTAGGTCTCAGGCCTTCTGCTGCCTTCTGACTTTCCACGATGCTCCATTTTTTTTTTTTTTTTTAATGTGGGTTCTGGCGCTTGAACTCAGGTCCTCATGCTTGCAAGGCACATACTTTACTGAACTGAGCTATCTCCTCAGCCCCAAAGCCAGTTATTTGCATGCATGAAGATAACAGAATGACTGATATATACAAGTTCTGAAATATATACCAATCCCATCTGCTTCTCAGGGGTAAGAGTCCTGTGGACACGTATCATTTATCTCTGCACTCCTCTGAGGGCGTCTCACATGCCCGGGCATGTGCTGGGCAGGCACTAGAGCTTAGCCTGTCGGGAGGAAGGACTTGAAGGACTTGACTATAGAAGAGTCGGGCGTGGACTGGAGGGCCGGGTGGTGAGCCCGAGCCAGAGCCTCACAAGAAGAAGCCAAAGCCGTCGTCAGCCGACCACTCACACCCGCCGGGTCTGGGCGTTTCTCCCAGGCAGCTCTTGCCCTCCTCTCCTTCGCAGCTCCCTGGTTGGAGGTGGGGGTGGAGAGCTCAGAGGCTCTGATATGGGCTCAGGCCGGCACCGTGGAGAAGAAAAGACCGCCAGGCAAAGCTGGACGAGCAGCAGGAGGGGAGGTGGGGGTGGGGGAAGTACTGTGCAAAGGGGGTGATGACATAGGTGAGCGAGTGGGCCAACAGAGCCGGTAGGTAGATGGGCTTTCTAGAAGCTTCTCACTCTCTCCTAGGGATGGGACCAGGGCTGCAAAGAGGCATTAATGGTGCTGTGGAGGTGGGCCCCGGTGATGGGAGATAGGGCCCTGCAGTCTTTGGCCGGCCCCAGTGCTTCTTCCACTGGGAACACTGGGTCCCCGAGTGTAGAATTCCTCATATACAGGGCCATCTTTCTGAGGACCACCACATTGGCCTCAACAGTGGGCAGTACCCAGGACTAGGCTAGAAGGCTCCACCATGCCACCTCTTGTCCCCTCCTACTCGGTAGACTCAGGAGGCCGTGAGCGGTTCTGCCCATCCCGGCTGGCATAACCTACACCTCAGAGAGGCTGTTGGCCCTGGATTGATCTGGGAGGTCTCCCCTTGGATGCCTCCTGGGGCACTCAGCAGTAGTACTCACAAGCTTGGTACCACTGCCAGCTAGAGGCAGGGACATTTCCTACAGGATGCCCCTGGAAAGGAATGAGAAGAATCTCAGGGGTAGCTGGTCACTTGGGCCCAGGAAGAAAGAGCACTCATTCTAGAGACAACATGCCACACTTATTTTTCTTGGACCAATAGGATCTCCTGTAGCCCAGGCTGGCATCAAACTCACTATGTAGCTAAGGCTGACCTTGAAATTCTGATTCTCCTGCCTGTACCTCCCAAATGCGGAGAGGTGTGTGCCAACAACTCACTCCCACTTTATGGGGTGCTGGGGATTAAACCCAGGACCTCATACATGCAAGGAAAGCGCTCTCCCAGCCCTGAGGGAAGCAGATTTACCAGAAGCTGCCACGCTCTCCAGGGCTCACACCTGTGGGCTTCCTCTGGTAAGCTGCTTCCCTTGTTCTGCAGCTCTGGCCCACCCTGGCCAGCCGTCCCTCTGGCCAGCTTCATATCTTTACCTGTTTTCTTTATCGCTTCTTTCGAGAAATGCCATAGAGCCAGGTGTGGTGGCGCACGCCTTTAATCCCAGCACTCGGGAGGCAGAGGTAGGAGGATCGCCGTGAGTTTGAGGCCACCTGAGACTACATAGTGAATTCCAGGTCATCCTGGGCTAGAGTGAAACCCTACCTCGAAAAACCAAAATAAAAAACCAACCAACCAAACAAACAAAAAAACCCACAGATGACAATCAAGCCCCAACGCAGGCACCTTTTGGCGGGAGAGGAGGAACACTTCATACCCAAACCAAACACTGTGATTCCATGGTTTAGAAGGCACAGCACCTGGCTGTCTGGTAAACAAACCAATGGTCCACTTGGGGCTGAAAACCGACTGTGAATGAAGTCAGTGGGCGGGTAGTGGGCTGCAGCCGGCTTTCTTGGCAGTGGAGTCCCCTCACACAAACAGATGGAGCCTTAACCGCTAAGCCATCCCTCCAGCCCTGCGAGGAATTTTCTTGATTGTCAACTGGTGTCACTGTCTGGGAAGGTTCTGGAAACTCCAGGAGGTGGCTCTCACTGGAGAAGCTTGTCACTATCCCTGGTCTTTCTCCATCTCGGTCTCTCCTCTCCCTTCTTCTTTCTTCCACCTTCCCTCTTCTCTCCTTCCCCCCCTCCTTTCCTCTCTCTCTCTCTCTCTCTCTCTCTCTCTCTCTCTCTCTCTCTCTCTCTCCTACCCTTTGTCCTCCTCCTTTTCTCTTCCTCTTCCCCTCCCCCTCCCTTTCCCTCCTGGAAGTAATTCTCTCGGGTATTTTGGTCAAAGCAACAGGAAGGATAATTGATGTACACGGTGGTGAGAGGCGGTCTGGCGGGCCAGCAGTGACGGGGAGGGATGAGCATGCCGAGGGGCGCTCCTGAGTTCTCCCCCATCCCGAACCTTCTGTAGCCTGGAGCCAGGCCTTGCTTCTCCCGACTAGAGACAGGGAAATAGGAAGGTAAGCGTTCTGTCTCCTTTCTTTGCAAATCGTATGAACTCGAGTTTTCCTTCTTCCCCCTCCTGCCCTCATTTGGTCGGATGTGTTGGTGGTGGGTAAATTTACCGGCTAGTCTGTGGGCGATACAATATTGAGGTGGGAGGAATGAGCGTTATTCAGAGATTTGGGGCTTTAAGTTGGATGCAGTAACTAGAAAAGACTTGGGGTGGTTTCTCGTTGGGAAGGGTGGAGATGCTAACGTTAGGCGGGGGATTGCATTTTTTAATCTTACTTGCGATGATTTCATACATGTATACAATGTATTTGGTCATTTCACTCCCGTTACCCTTTCTTATTTCCCTCCCACTCCCACTAAGCCCTTCTCCCCAACTAGTCCCCTTACTGCTTTTATGTCCTGTCCCTCTTTGTGACGCCGAGTTCAACTAGGGCTACCTGCGCGGGCGTGGGCCGGACTTATTTACCACAGCTTGCTGAGGCAACCCATCAGTGGCTACGCCCACCTGTGAAGAACAGCACCCCAACTCCAAAAGCTGTTCACTGTTGGTAGATCCTCAGGGCGGTGGGGGATTCTAAAAGGTCTGTGTAGGAAACCTCTAAAAGGAACATTGGGTTCTTATTGGGTGCCGGGCGCTGTGAAGAAAATCCATGTGCATTACTGATTTAATCTTCCCCATACTCTAATAGGGATATTAGCCTGTTTCACAAATGAGGGAACACTTGCACAAAGTTTAAATGGCTCTCCCAAGGGCATGGGCTAGTCAAGCCAGCATTCAAACTTTGATTCTATGGCTTCAAAGCCCTGAAGTTATAAGGTTGTCTAGATAGGAGTGTGTGTGTGTGTGTGTGTGTGTGTGTGTGTGGTGTGTCCCTGCTCAGTACACTCCTGGAGTCTGTAAGCGTGTTGGGGTCAGGCAGCCAAGGATTTCATGTGATAGGTTCTTTATTTTGGGCAAGAGGATCCCTCTTATCTCTTAGAGACCTTTTCCTGCCAGATTCCAGGAACCACCACTCATGTCTGTCACATGTGGCTAGCTGGGGCTGACAGACATTGTCTCTGGACTTGAAATCCAGAATGCAGCTATCCATGGGCCTGTGAGAGTGGCCCATGAATGCCTACAGAGAAGTTCCTAGGCTGCTTCAATTCTTGTCTTTTTCAAGAACTCTGCTTTTGTACTTCCTCTGCTGTGCCCTGTCTGTGATCCTCTGGGCTAAGCCTTATCCCAGTAAGTTCTTCTTTTCTTTTTCCCTTTTTCTTTTAACACTCCCTTATGTCTTTTCTTCTTATTTCTCTCCCTTGCTTTAAATTATTTAAACTATTTCTCTCTCACACTCTGTGTGTGTGTGTGAGAGAGAGAGAGAAAGAGAGAGAAAGGGGGGGGGGGAGCATGCCAGGGTCTCCTGCCACAGCAATGAATTCCTGGCTTTACATGGGCACGAGGGAATTGAATTTGGACTGGCAGGCTCTGCACACAAGTGCCTCTAATCACTAAGCTGCCTCCCCAGCTCCTTTCCTGCCTTGCTTTTGCTACACATGGCCTGCAATTAAAGAATGTTACCCGACATCCTCACCATCTCTTTTTTTGTTTTCTCCAGTTGGCTGGTTATAGATATAGTTTAAACTGTGTCTCTAAGTCATGTCATACCATCTTGTCATCCTCTGACTTGCCACAGGAAAGTAGAGCCAGACGCACAAGGGGCGCATGCACCTGGAGCTCCTTTGCAGTGGCTGGAGTCCATGGCGTGCCCATTCTCTCTCTCTCTGCTTACAATTAAATAAATAATGCTTTTTAAAAAAAGGAGCAACAAAATCTCCATGTGCATTACCATTGCCCCCTCTTCCCACCTTCCCCACGAGCTCCTTGAGGTCTGGTGGGGGTTTTCCTTCTCCCATACTTCTGTCTGTGCCTGCAGCGCAGGGATCACAGGTGCCCAGCATCACACTGAGCTCTGATGTGAGCTCTGGGGACCCATGCTCCAGTTGCTAGCTGTATAGAAGGCACTTTAAACCACGGATCCCCCATCCCAAGACTCTTGGAGAGATCATCCGTGCAAGTGTTCCCTTCCCTTCTCAGCTAGCCTCACACACTGCAGCCCTTGGTGACTGATCCAGTAAGGAGCTGGTGAGGTTCCCCTCCAGCCTAAAGAATGTGTTGACTGCGTAGATATAGCTGTGGCCTCAGCAAAGAGGAGAGTGAGACAGAGAGAGAGAGAGAGAGAGAGAGAGAGAGAGAGAGAATGAGAGAGAATGATTTAAACTAGTGTAGTGTTCTGGTCTGTCTGCTCTAATTCCTTCCCCCACAGGTCGCCTCCATCTCCATTCCAGCTTCTGCAAGGCTCCAGCTGGACCTCCTTGGGGTTGTTACAAAGCCTTTTGCTGTGGCTGGGCTTGGCTGCCTGCTGGAGCCTTTTCCATTTCATTTTCCGTCCTGCTACTCCTGAAAGCTGATGGCTCTTCGGGTCCCTAAATCTACACTTTGTCCATGATCTGGTTATCTCTGGATGTGAGCTATGCTTTGTATAATGTGAAGACGTGACTGAGAACAAAGTGCTGCGTTCCCACCTGCCACCTGGCTCTGGGAAGCCGAGTTACCTCGCTCACATGCCACTGGCTTCAATTTGCAGCTTGGGAATAATTCAAACATTAACCCGGGAGACTGCAGACTCTGAAGAAAACCTGTACTGCTTTCACTTGAAAGTGAATCATCTCGCGCGGAAGGGGACATGTGCCTTTCTTAATTTCATCCAACGAAGGATGGAGGCAAAGGAAAGAATTAGTTCAAACTGGTTTTCTTTTCAGCATTTGTAGTCAGATTGGTTGTTACCAGTTCCCCTTATACTTTCGTGTGTGCTTATGTCTGCAGGGTGGGTGTGTGTGTGTGTGTGTGTGTGTGTGTGTGTGCGCACGCGTGCGCGGGCATACAGGGATGTGCTATGTGGGTGTGTGTGCACATCTGTGTGCAGTGTGTAGGAAGGCAGAGGTTGACATCAAGTGTCTTCCTCAGTCGCTGTCCACCTCAGTTTACGGAGACAGGGTGTCTCACTGGCTGTGGGGCTCACGGGGGTGGCTCAGCTGGCCTGCACACAGCCCGGGGGGCTCTCTATGCCTGCTTTTACATGTGTGCTGGGAATGCACACCCAGGTCCTCACACTGGCACAGCAAGTGCTCACCCTTGGGCCATCTCCCCACCACCCTTCACCTCCCCAGTAGCCGATGGAGTGTTATTCATGCTGGCCAGTTGCAGCACCTCTCCTGAGCCCAGCCTTCATTGCAGCTCATGCAGAACGAAAACATGCTCAAGCCCATGACTGAATGGGCGCCTGGAAAGAATGGCCTCCTAGGGCCACAAAAGAGGGCATTTCATCTCCTCCTGGCTCTTACATGGTGGGTGACCCGGGGAGAGGAGTTCGGCTGCGCCGGAACGGCGGGGCGCTCCCTATGAGCAACGTGGATGGAGAAGCATCCTTCCCAAGCTTGGACGCTCACCAGCGTCAGGACCACCTTGGCTGAAGGGACATTTGTGGTTCCTGTCAGCCGTGCTCTGAGGTAGATGACATCCTCTATGCCATGTGCGTCCAGCCACCGGCACAGCTGAGTCTGCCGGCGTCTCAGTAAAGCCTTGGTGAGCGACGTGGCTGAAGTGGGTCACGGCCACGTTTAGCCTGACGTCCTTCTTGCGTGTGTGCAAGAGGTGGGCTCAGGCGTCAGGCAGAACAACCTTGACTTGCTCATATGGGCATCACTGCTACATGGGGAGGTGACATGAGCTCCCCCAGATATGTTTTTTTTTTTCTAGTTAACAGTGAGCAGAGGTGTTTTGCTTCTGGAGAAGGAAAATTCATCTGGGCCATCTGATGATAGCATTGTGCATAGTTGGCATGGTTTGTCCTCTGAGCTTTAGAGCAAAGGGTGAGACTGAGAAATGACAGGGTGTGAATTTGAAATTTGCCTCAGCAGTAATACCAGTGCTGGCAGAATTCCTGATCTAGATCTCTTGATTTATTTTTTCCATACTGGCTGTGTCAATGTCAACAAATGCATGTCTACTTGATGCCCAGCATATAGCTGGCATCTCCTTTTACAAAGCTGACTACAGTTTTGGAATCACTGAGATCGCTTCGGGCTCATACCATTCTCTTCCGTCTTATGAAGGTTGCTATTAATAGCAGACCCTGACATGGGCCTCAAGCGTCCTCTCTTCCATCTCCACATCCATCGTAGTGTTTGATTATCACTCTGCACATCCCAGTGTGTGGGCCAGGCTACCTAACCCAGGCTTGAGACGACTCCAGCTGGGCACCGAGGCTAGGAGCCAGGATTGGTAAGGGGCAGTGGAAGGTCTTTGAAGGGTGATTGCCTCTTCGATTAACAATTCAAACTCATGGCATGTGTGTCTGCAAAATACTCCTCTCCCAAACTAAACAAACCACAGATCCAGGAGTGGGAGGCTCACAGAGACACAGCTCCGTGCGAACCGTCATTTACTGGCGGAGCAACGCTGAGTCTCAGTAATAGGCCATTTTCTCCATCGCTGCACAGAGTAACCAACCTCCAGCTCGCATCTAAGTTTTCATCTCTGGATCTAGTCTGAGCTTTTTTTTTTTTTTTTTTCCTGGCAAAGTCAACATAGCGAAACGTATCACATTTCCAAATACCGTCTAATATGGTACTCTAAATTTTATATAAAGAAGAAGGAACGAGAGTAGCTAAAACAATTGAAAACGGGAACATGTTGGAGGGGGTTCACTACCTGCTTATGAAACGTACTATAAAGCTACAGTAATGGGGATGATGAGGCCTTGGCATCAGTAGAGATGTATAGATGACCAAAACAAAATAGAGTCCAAAACAGACCCACGCATATGTGGTCAATTGATTCTTTACAGTGATGCCAAGGCAATTCGATTGAGGAAGAACAGTCTCGACAAATGGTGTCAGAACAGCTGATTGCTCATATGGAGGGGAAAAGAAAGCCAGTCATTACCACAGAGAAATTAAACGGAATCATCTTCCCAAAAGCAAATGCTGCAGCTATAAAACCTGTAGGAAAAACCCAATGTGAGATGATCATCATGCGTTAGGATGGGCAAAGAAATCATAAACCAGGAAAAGATAAAATCAATAAATTTGACTTCATCAAGATTAAAATTAGCTGTTCTTTTAAAGACACAGTTACTGAAATAAGCAAGTGACCGATTGAGCAAAAATATTTTCAATGTATATTTATTTTTCAGGGCCAGTGTGTGTGCTCTATATGGTGTGTGTCCATACATGTGTGTACCCCTTGTGTGCACATGTAGGGCCAGGGGAAAATGTTGAGCATCCCCCTCTATCATGCCCACTGTATGCCCTTGCGGCAGGTCTCTGGGGCTCTGCACTTGGTTAGGATGTTGGTTCAACAAGCCCCAGCAATCCTCCACCCATTAAACACTTGGGTTGCAGACATTCGTGGTCACATCCAGCTCTTTATGTGGGAGCTAGGGATTGAACTCAGGCCATGACGCTTGCACGGCAAGTACTCTTACCCATGAAGCCATCTTCCTAGCCCCTCAATATATATTTCTGACAAAGACTTTTGTGCTTATAATGTAAAAAAAAAAAATCCAAAACCCAATCATACAAAGCATTGTAAAGAAAATGGGGCAAAAGATTTGAACAGATACTGTATATGCAAGCAAAATATATGCGTGGACAACGAGCACATTAAAGATGTCCAGCATAATTAGCCAGCAGGCAAATGGAAAGTCCGAGAACCACACATTGACTAGGATGGCCATGAATGCCGAGCGTCTCAGAGGCCGTGGAGCGGCTCTATGGTGAGAGTGCCCAGCGGTACAAACTCACCCTAACACACTTTGGCTGCATCTTATCAAGTTAAAAATGCACTTTAAGTAAGGGCCATCAGTTTTACCCTTGGTTATCTATCCAAGTGAAATGAACTTGTATGTGAATGTTCATGATAGATTCGTTCATAATTCAAAGCTGGAAGCAGTCCTCATGCCTGGGAATGTGGATAAACAGATTGTGCTCTGGCCATACAGTGTCAATGAGACAGAGTTATCTATGCATGGAGTAGCATGGGCGACATTTTGAAACATTGTGCTGAATGGAAGAAGCCAGACAATGTTGGATTTTATTTATCCAAAAAAATCTAGAAAAGACAAATCTAATCTAAGTTCTCAGAAATAGATCAGTGTTGGCCCAGGGCTGGAAAGATTGACTGAGATGGGGAACTAGGGAAATTTTTACTCATGATGGAAAATTTTTATGCTTTTGTTATAGTTGGTGATTATATAAATGAACAAATTTGGTCAAAATTCATTAAAATATATGCTGGATTAAGGCACTATGTAAGTCATACCTCAAAAGGTTAATTTATAAAAGTTCTTTAAAAATCCTAATAGCATAAAGTATATTCAAAAACAACTATATCTTGGTGCTATCCTAATGAAATATTAGAATTTTTTGGAAGCAAGTATTTTTCCTATAGTCTTCTTTTGAATTTCCATAGTTAGGTCACTATAAATAGCTCTAAGGGCCCTTTTATTGCTGAGTAATCTTTCGTGGTTTGGATATACCACATTTCATTCATTCTCCTGCTGATGGGCGTTTGCATTTTTACCAGCTCTTAATTATTTTGAGTCTCTATCCATGACAATGAAAGCCTAGAGCTTTCTTTGCAGATGGAAGCCAGGAGAGCCCATTTGTAGGCTAGAGAGTGGATGTCTGAAGGGACACTCTGGCTCTGGATAAAGTCTGATTTTCAGGAACCAGGAAGAGGACTTGCCAAAAGTCTAACTGGCTACTGGCCAGTTTGTAGTTAGGATGAATGAGACACTGGTTTGGGCAATATTATCCAATTTGGTAATTTAAAAGTGCTGCATCTTGAGTGTCCAATTTTTAAAAACTGAAATTTGATTCTGTGATTATTAGGAGTTAACATTCAGGGCTGGGAACACAGCTCAGTGGGTGAAGGTCCTGCCTTGCAAGTGTGAGGGTCTGAGCTCCATCCCGGAACCCGTGTGAAAGTACCAGGAGTGCTGGTACCCGTCCGTGAGCCCAGAACTGGGGACCCCGATGCAGGAGGATCTGTGGGGCTCAATGGGCAGCCAGTCTAGCCGAGTTGGTGAGCTCCAAGCCAAGTGAGAACCTATCTCCGAAAAAGACGGAGAGTGTTCCCGAGGATAATACCCAAGATTGCCCTCTGGCCTCCACATGTGCGCACACAATATAATCATTTTCAGGGGTGATTTCCAGTTGTCTACAGTCCCAGGAGGACAAAGACTTGCTTCTGCTCTGTCCTGGGTTCCAGTGCCTCACATAAGGACTTCAGATAGTGGCTCTGGAGTCAGACTTTTTGAATTGAATAGCGTGAAGCACAAACATCCTCCCAAACTTAGTGCAAGCGAAGGACACAACTTGATCTTGCTCGTAGAATTAGTTCCACAGACTAGTCCTGCCCGGGGGCGGGGGCGGGGGCGGGGCCTGGAAATACAGTTTTCGATGTTTCTCGGCAACGGGGGACGTGAAATGAGATGTCGTGAACACCAAGCATTGTTTCTGACACACTGTTTGCGGCCCATGTCTTCAGGTGGAATGAGGGTTTTGGGAAAACGAGCCTTGCCTGGCGTGAGCACAGGTCTTCCTGATGATCTGCATGGATGCTGTCTCCCAGGGCCATAGCGTTTGCTTATGTCATCCCTCCCATCTGGAAAGCCCTCCATATCCTTGTTGGATAAACCAAAATTAATATCTACTCCTAGATATTTAGCTAAGAGTTACTTTTTTCCCAGTGATCCCTGACCTGATCACCTATACAGACATCTAGACCCTGTCATAGTCCAGCTTTCTGTTGCTGTAACAAAATTCCCGAGACCAGGTAACTTGGAAAGAATAGAAGTCAACTTGGTCCGTGAGTCTGGAGTCTGGGACGTCCAAGAGGACTGCAGCAGCATCTGTTGAAGGCTTTCACACGGAGCCATGCTGATGCCATCGACTCTTCTGCCGGGCTCTGGGCTCTCCACCTCAAACACTGAGGCAGACAGACGGTAGTGAAGGGCGACCCAACGGCAAGGGTCATGCCCACGGGTACAACAACATCCAAAAGCAGCAGTGAGAACTTGAACTCTTGTTGGTGGTGGGGTGTCTATAAGGAGGCATTTCAGGGGGATCTGCAGATTTGATCCCTGAAGGGTCTCAGGATGCTAGATGAGAGGGGCCCTATTGGGTGATATGGCTCAAAGCCCTTGGTGGGCTTTAGGGTCCTAGCTAAGAGGGGTCCTGTGGCAGCAGGAATCAGCCATGGGCTTTGCAGGCAGGGGCAAGTGTCTTCCTCCAGTGAACAAGCCTGCCCGAGGCAGTGCAGTGCTTCCTCTGAGTGTCAGGTGAACGTGTGATGGAGACGCTATGGGTGACATAGACCCCAGTGGGCCCTGAGTGACTGAGGGCAAATGTGGTCCATCAGGAGAGATGGCCAGCCCAGGAAAGGAAGGCAAGTCTGCCAAAAGATGGTGGCTCCATTTCCCTGGCTGCCACGGCAGGGGAGGCAAAGTGGCGCTTGGATGCAGCAGGACCGTTGTGACTGGGGCTTTGGAGTTCTGCCTGCTGCCTCCAACCTCTGCCTGGACCCTTTTCCCCTCTTAGTGGTACAGTCGGGAGCATCAGGTGCTGATCCACAGCAAATGTCCTAACTCTGATCTCTCTTCCTCCTCTTCTCGAGGAATCAGTGCCTCACAGAGGCCCACTTTCATGATCCTGTGTAACCCTCATTACCACCGGAAAGACCCATCTTCCAGTGCTATTAACGTAGGAATTTGGGGAATAAGTTTCCAACACAGGGACTTTTGAAGGCCATGTTGAAGCCATAATAGGTATATAGTGGTTGTGATTCTCCCTGCGTGCTCACGTTGAGACTGACAAGATTTGTTCACAGCTCAAGTACCGTCCACCATGGCAGGGGCTTGGGGCAGCTGGCCACACTGTGTCTGCAGTCAGAGGGAGAAACGCTGGGGTGCTCACCTCAGCTGACTTTCTGCCCCCCTTTCCTGTTTTTTTTTTTCAAGGTAGGGTCTCGCTCTGGCCCAGGTTGACCTGGAATTAACTCTGTAGTCTCAGGGTGGCCTTGAACTCACGGTGATCCTCCTACCTCTGCCTCCCGAGTGCTGGGATTAAAGGCGTGCGCCACCACACCTGGCTCCCCTTTCCCGTTTTTTAAAAATATTTTTATTTTATTTATTTGAGAAAGAGAGAGAGAGAGAGAGAGAGAGAGAGAGAGAGAGAGAGAGAGAGAGAGAAAATGAATGGGTGCACCAGGGCCTCCAGCCACTGCAAATGAAATTCAGATGCCTGCACCCCCTTGTGCATCTGGCTTATGTGGGTCCTGGAGAATCAAACCTGGGTCCTTAGGCTTTGCAGGCAGTGTCTTAACCTCTCAGCCATCTCTTCAGCCCCCTTCTCCCCTTTTATTCAGTCCAGGGGCCTCATTCCTTGGGATGGTGAAGCCTACATTCAGGATGGGTCTTTCACCCTCAGTTAAGCCAACTCTGAAAACACCTCACAGGCACATCCAGAGAGGTGTGCCTCCTAGGCGACTCCAAATCCAGTCAACCAGGCAATGAAAAGGAGTCACCAAGAGACCTCTAACTTTTTTTTTTTTTTTTTTAACAGAGAACTTCCTTGTATATGATCTTTAAAGCGTTGACTTAATGACTGCTCCTTCACCTGGCAAAGGACAAGGCACAGAAGGGATTGCTCAAAGCACATTTATTTTCTGTAATCACTTGAACAAACTTGGGGGGCTTAAAGCGAGCAGTGGAGGGGCTGAGCTGGGGAAGCACAGCAGCCCAGATTTAGCCGGGTACACTGCGTACAAGCTTCTCTTGGCCATTCTTCTAGAATCCCATGATAGGGCCAATTTCTTTCTTTTTTCTAAGACTTTTAAATTTTTATTTATTTATTTATTTGCAAGCAGAGAGATAGAGAGAGGAGACAGAGAGACAATGGGCACGCCAGGGCCTCTAGCCACTGCAAAAAGCGTCCAGATATTTGTACTCCCTTGTGCATCTGGCTTACGTGGGTACTGGGGAAATGAACCTGGGCCCATTGGCTTTGCAGGCAAGCGCCGTAACAGCTGAGCTATCTCTCCAGCCCTATTAGGGCCAGTTTCACAAGACCTTCCATGATGGGATCCAGGGTGGATAATCACTGACCTGTTGTTCCGTAAGCCTAGTTCCCACTGATCAGAAACAAGCTGGGTGAGTCCTGAAAAGTCAGGTCTCGTGGGCCGTGTTGAGAGCCCATGTGTGTTGCCCCCCATCACCTGCGAGGAGAAGCAAGGCTGCCCTCATCCTCCCGAGTCTGAGCTGGAGCACGGTGAGCAAAAGCCCCCAACCCCCACCATCAAGACCTGCCTCCCTCAGTGCAAATGTTCTCGGATGTGCAATGCGAGCATGCTGCTCTCATTTGGAGCCATTGTTCTCTCTAAATGAGAAAATGCAAATGAAGCACTCAGAGTACCGCGCCATAACTCGCTGCATAAAATTCTTGACATCAACATGAAGCTACTTAGCATAATTTTCCTGTTAATAAACTGCCAATTTAGTCATTTAGGTCTCAGCTTTTAAAGAATGCAACAGCATCAGCCTGTGGATTTTTTTTCCCTCCCCATACATGCCTGAGTTTATTATTTTGATGTTTATGTTAAAACATAGGAAATTGGAGTCTATGCGATTATTTGGAGATCTTCTACCCTAATTTGTTTGTTTTCAGAGTTCCGGAAATCTTTGCTCATTTGAGACACAAAAACATATTTTGTTCAGAGCATTTTCTTCAGTTTTGGATAAAACTGCCATATTTAAAATGACTGGGGAACATTCTGAGGATGTGACTGCGTACAGTCCGTGCTGAAGTCACATAACCCTGGACCGTGCTTGTCCTGACCCCACACAGAGACCACGAAGGACACAGGTCACCCCCAGGGTGTGAGGAAGGGAGAGGCAGAGCAGAGGTCTTCTTGTTGGGGCTTCACTCCTTCCTCACCACGCCCTCTCCCCCCACACCCCCCATCCTGGCCAATCAGCATGTCTCTTCAACAGTCTCTACTAGGCCATTGCTACGCGTCAATCATTGCGTGAATGCTGGAGAAACACAGCACGTAACGGGGCGGCAGACACGACTCCGTGAGTCACGCAGCACAGCTGAGTACAACCCCGGGGTGCTCCCGGAGGGGAAAGCGAGGTTCTGACTCAGTTCCTGCCTTCAGGAGCTCACAACAGCCAAGAGTTCCTCACAGACCAAAGCTTGGCAGAAGTTTTTTAAGTCTAAATTAACTGCCACATGTTCCCGATCCCCTACATTGTGTGTACACACATCCTAACCGTGTGCATGTATGTGGTTGTGTTTTCATGTGTGTGCATGTACGCGTGCAAGTATCTGCATGTGCAGGTTAAGGTCAGAGAACGAGCTTGGATGGCGTCCTTAGGAATGCTGGTCACCTCTTCCTCCCTCCCTCCCTCCTTCCTTCCCTCTCTCCTTCCTTCCCTCCCTCCCTCCTTCCCTCCCTCCTTCCTTTCTTCCTTCCCTCCCTCCCTCTCTCCCTCCCTCCCTCCCTCCCTCCCTCCCTCCCTCCCTCTCTCCCTCCCTCCCTCCCTCCCTCCCTCCCTTCTTGTACAGGGCTCCCATTGGCCTGGAGCTCACCGATTAGGCCACACTGGCTGCCCAGTGAGCTCCAGTGATCTGTCTGTCTCCACCTCTCCAGCACTGGGACACAAGTGCACAACCACCACTGCCTGGCTTTTCTGTGTGCGTTCTGGGCACCAAACTCAGGTCGCCATGCTTGCGTGGCAAGTACTTTGCCCACTGAGCCATTTCCCAGACCATTGTGTGGTAGTTTTTCAGCAGCATGCCAGACACTGCTCCAGCCACCAGATATGCATGCAAAGTGCTCAGCTTCCAGGTGACATAATGGGACTTCTGAGTCAGGCAGATGCACGTTTAGCAGTTGGAGGTGCAGCACTTGCTGGCCTGCGTCTCATCTTTCCCAAAGCAGAACGGGTAACTGAGTCAGCGTTGTTGAGACGATTAAGGGGATGGTGGAGCACGGGCAGGGCTTGACAAACAACGTGTGGGTCATGCGGGTGAAGAGGCGGGTCATAGTAGGTGGCAGCTGCGCCTGGTGCAGTTTGCATGTCACTGCACCATGCCTGAAACCTGAAGTCTTGCTGGGCCCCTGGTACTGGGCCCACTTCTTACTGCGTCCCTGGGTTGATGGGTTAGTAGGCAAGAGTCTGAGAAGCAAGGCATTCTGGCCATTGCCTCACCGCTGTAAGAAACACTGACAATGACTCTCTGGGTCTCTAGTGTTCTAGCCGTTCAGGTGTGTCTCTGTGTGTGTATGTGGGGGAGGGGAGAGGGTCTGCATCCGGCACCTTGGGACTAGACTGAAGGAGATCCCATGCCAACGAGCTTGCGCTGTCTGCAGTAATGTCGGAAGGATGTGCTAATCACTTTCCCTGCCACTGTGACCAAATACCTGACAAGAATCAGCTTGGGGAGGAAGGGCTTCTTTGGCTTACAGTTGGAGGAGACACAGTCCATCACGGTGCAGGAGTGTGGAGTCAGACTCCTAATCTCACATCTTGATGGAGTATGGACAGGAAGTGAAGTTGGGCTCCAAAACCTCAGCTCCCCCCTCCCCATCCCCCCAGTGACTACTTCTCCCAGCAAGACTCCACCTCTTAAAGGATCCACAGCTTTCCAAGAACAGTGTCACCCTTTGGGGACCGAGTGTTCAAACCCATGGGCCCGAGGGAGACACTTCACATTCCAACCTGCGCCCTGACCCTCTCCTGACTTGGCTGTTGGAAGGGCAGGAGTCGGCTTCCCATTGCGGAGACAGAATGCCTGACAAGGATCATCTGAAGGGAGGAAGGCTTTGTTTGGCTTGCAGCTCCGTGTCACAGTCCATGGTGGGCAAGGCGCAGTAGTGGAGCTGCGGCAGCTGCCCGCATTCAGCCCTGGGAGAGAGATGTCTGCTGCTGCTCAGCCAGCTCACTCCTTTCACGTAGTTCAGGACCCCGCCCTCAGTTAAGGTGGGTCTTCCCACCTTAATTCACCTCATCAAGATAATCCCTCCCACACTGGCCCAGACTCTGACCTGACCTATGTGATCCCTAATTCCAGATTCCAGGTCCTGTCAAAGTGACAAGCAATATGAATGATCACCAAGCGTGATCCCTCTTTTTGGAGCTTGGTTGTTTCTCTTCTTTGAAGTCCTCAGATCTCCCCCCCCCCACCAGGCAGAGATGGCCGATGCAGCCCTCTGTAGCACCTCCCATTAGAACCTGGCTGGTTGGTTCAGACAGCAAGATTAAAGCCCCTTCAATGCGGACCACACTGCACCAGCCAGGGGTGGCCTACAAAATGGAAGCTTTCTCCCAAAGCTGTCTGATAGCTCCTGTGAGCTCATGGTGCCGTGATTCCGAGCACATGTTTGAATGTCTTGGAAATTCTATGGGATTTGGTTTCCCTTCCTCTCCCGGGTTCTCTGCATCTCTATTTTTGGGCAGTTTTCTGTTTTGTGAAGTGGCATGAGTGAGTGACAGGTCCGCATGGGGGGCAGCTGAGGCCAGGCGGGCACGTGCGGGGGGTGGTGTCCTGAGCTGCTTCAGTCCCTTGCTTATGGGTTTGTCCAAAGTAAATACTGGAAGGGTTCTGCTAACCCATAATTTGTCCTTTGCCTATTTTGATAATTAGCAGTGCTGAAATAATCATACAACTTAAAAAATATAAGCCAAGCATGAATATTTCTTTTTTTTTAAATTTTTGACCAAGACACATATCTTTTTTTAAAAAATTTATTTATTTACTTATTTGAGAGCGACAGACAGAGAAAGAGGCAGAGAGAGAGAGAATGGGCGCACCAGGGCCTCCAGCCACTGCAGACGAATTCCAGATGCGTGCGCCCCCTTGTGCATTTGGCTAACGTGGGACCTGGGGAATGGAGCTTCGAACTGGGGTCCTTAGGCTTCACAGGCAAGCGCTTAACTGCTAAGCCATCTCTCCAGCCCATGAATATTTCTTTATAACTTTTAGTTTTCATGGCTAAAGTTTAATTAATGTTTGTCTTCACTGTTGATTTTGTTTTGAGTAGAGTCACTTAGTATCCATTGTTTTTGGATCAGGAGGCTCCCATTAAAGCTCCCTTTCTTTTCTTTCTCCTTCCCCTCTCCCTCCCTCTCTTTTTTCCTCCCTTCCTTCATTTCTCTTTCTCTCCTTCCCTTCCTTCTTCACTCACTCTCTCCCTCTCCCTTCTTTTCTTCTTCTCTTATTTTGTCAGAATTTCATGTACCCTAGGGAGGCCTTGGACCCTGTGTGTAGCTCGGGATGACAGCTCTCCGGGTCCTCCTGTCACTAGCTCTTGAGTGTGCGGATTACAGACATAAGATGCTGCACTCAGTTTTATGTGGTACTAGACATTTAACCCGGGATTTTGTGTTAGGCAAGCACTCTAGCAAATGAACTGCATCTCCAGCCCTGCAGATTTCTTCTTAAAACGTTCAAACAGTGGTTTGGGTCTGATGTCAAGAGTAGGATATCACGGGGTGTGGTGGCACACGCCTTTAATCCCAGCACTTGGGAGGCAGAGGTAGGAGAATCACCGTGAGTTCGAGACTACCCTGAGACTACATAGTGAATTCCAGGTCAGCCTGAGCTAGAGTGAAACCCTACCTCGGAAAACCAAAAACCAAACCAAAACAAACAAAGAAAAAAGTCCAAAAGAGCAAGATGTCTGTCATTCTAGTCTTCCTGTGAATCCCAACACCAGGGTCTCATCCAGTCCGTCCACCTGATCTGCAGCATGGGAAAAGAAGGAAACTGTAAGAGCCACTTGCAGCCCATGTGCCCCTGCGGGGGCTGAGCCAAGCGCCTGGTCACTGTGGTCCCTTCCCACTTGATTTTGCAGACACGGAACAGCCTCATGAGCAATGACCTTCAAAGTGACCCCACTACAGTCCTGGTCCTTAGGCCAGGTGGGTGTTGGTGTTGAAGTCTGCCTGGATGAATCCCATACCAAACTAATGATTCCAGGCTCAGCTGGGCTTGTCACCAGAGTGGCTCTTGGGCAAATGTTTTTCCAAGTTTCACCTCGAAGCCCAGTAGTGTTCTCAGCAATTCCTTTGATCCTCATTTTACAGATGTTGAGGCTGGGTCTTGGGGTGGTTCATCAGCTCACTGGGCCATGCTGCGGGCAAGAGTCAGGGCTGAAATTTGAACCAGGCTCTGGAGCAGTGCTCCCAGGTCAACCCTGTAGCCTGACTATCTCTGGGGACAACCCCTCAGCAAGGGCAGTGCAGACAGACACGGGTGTAGCAACCCCACCAGGCCTACTGACAAAGGACCACAACTGCCGTATCAATGGTGGGATGATGCCGCTGATTTTAGTGGCATTTAGATCACAAGAGCCTGTCTGGAGCTGCGCCCCAAGATTTATGCTCCCCACATCCATTAGAGCTAATGGGAAATGCCTGCATAAATCAAGAAGGGCAGTGGGGAATTACAGCTCCGGGTCGTCCTTGGCGTATTTTAAACTCTCTGTGCTTTATTGAAATGCTCATCCTCTGTAGCTATCATGCATCCTATTGTTGGTTTCCTTGGGGAAGCTGAAGGCTGAGGGGCAAAGTCCAAAACCCTGGGCTGGGTATTTTGTAGCTGTGTGCCCTTGGGTAAGTGGCATCACTTCTCTGAGTTATATTCAGTCCTTAACCGTTGAGCCATCTCCCTGGTCCTGTACTCAGTCTTCTCATCTGAGGGCGCTGTTGCCCGGAGAGTTAAAGCCCTGAGCCCAGCAAACAAAACTCTGGCTCTTGGATTCAGAGCTTCCTCCGTGGTTGTTGCCCCGGTTGCTTTGGGGCCCAGATGAGGCAGAATAACAGGGCAGTGATCACGTGATGCAGCAAAGCCACTCACCTCACAGCTGGGAGCAGAGAGATGAGAGGAGCCAGGGTCTTCCCGCTGCCCTCAAGGGCTCACCCCAGGGACCTAACTTCCCTCCACCCGGTCCATCTCCTGAAGGTCAAGCCATCTCCCAACAGTGCCACATGCTGGCTGCCACCGTCCTGGCGAGGCCCTCGGAGAGTCCGCTTTTCTGTGAGTGCCACAGCACTCGTGTGGAGGTCAGAGGAGAGCTTCAGGTGTCAATCCTCCCTTCCACCTTGTCTGAGACACAGTCTGTCTTGTCTGCTGCGGTGCACACCGGGCTAGCCGCTCCACATGTTTCTGGATTCTCCTGACTCCACATCCTTTTGCTGTAGGCAGGTTGAGATTACAGATGTGTGCACAGTTGGAGGGCTGACGGCTGATGTTGGGGGCCACATCTACATAGTGGGTTGAAGCATTGGCTCTTGCCTTCTGCAGCTCCGCCCCCCGCCCCCACCCCGGGCTCACCATGCAAGCCTCAGACCCACAGAGCCCCTCTCTGCAGTCCTCCCTGGGTTGGGGAATAAGGCAAGAGGCTCCCGGGTTCTACAGCATAGCTTCCTAAAGCCCGTGTCTGCCGAGCATGCCCCAGAGAGAGCCCTTTGGGCTCTCGCAGATTTACAGAGATGTGTCAAAGCCCCTTCATCTCCAAGCCAATAAAAATAAAATTAATGGACCTCATAAAAGTGATAGCTCTGCTCTCAGGTGACTCCTTTATTGCTGGCTGGGGACATGGGTAGAATGGACCGAGCCTCTGGGTCTGGAAGCTGCTTACTGTGGGCTCTCTGGGCCCTTCAGGTGGCTCCAGATGGAAGTCAGGACAATGAGGGAGGAGCGGGATGGAAAGTGGGCAAGCAGCGGTGCCACAAAGATGGGCAAAGGTGCTTCAGGCTGAGGCGCTCCGGCGTGGCCCAGGCGCAGCGCCAAGACCGCTGACAGCTGCGTCACTGCACTTCACGGGGAAGATGCACGTCTGCAAAGGAGCTCTTCCCGCCGCCGCCGCCGGTCAGCTACGCTGCGGCGTTCCGGACTCAGTGAAGCCCTGGCAGAGCTCACGTATCAAGTGGAAGTCAAATGTGAGGTTTGCATATGGTAGAGTAGGTGGTGGACCAACTGGTTCTCCAAGACAAGCTGATTCTGGAGAAGAGGTGGGCTCTCGTGTGGGAAGAACGCTTGGACCAGCTGCTGTCGAAGCCTCCTTTCCTCCTGTCTTAGCAGCTCCTCTAAAGTGGTCAGAGTGACTTCGGTGTGGGTGATGTGCCATCAGAAAGATGTCCTCCCTGCCCCCTGGTCACTGCTGCACTGCATGTTCAGATTGGCCACGTGACTTAACATTTTGTGTGTAGAATAATTTGTGAGTGGATCCTTCTGAACACTCTGGGAAGGCTGTTGTGGATTGACATCGTGATCAGTGATGAGAGGTGATATTTCCTAGATGCCTGTTACGTGTCAGAGACGGCCTGGCATAAACCTCCTAGTGACTACGAACCTCACGTTCTCGTGAATCTGCCCCAGAAACTCCACCAGTTTCTCGTGCCCCTGGAAATGAAGGCCAGCTCTGGCTTCCTCCAGCCCCATCCTTAGGATATCCTTACAGTAGAGTGTGGCTTGCATCTTGAGTATCCACAGGTGGAGCCCTACTGGTGAAGAGATGTGTCCCTGGGGCCGGTCCTGGAGTCCAGCCCTAAGGTGTGCTGGGGGACAGATCTTAAGTCCAGCCCTACGGGGTGTGGAGAGTAGCTGGAGCTGCGGTGGTTTTGTGGTTCTGGCTGTGGGCGGTGTCTCTGTTTGATCTGTGGAAATGAGCCAGCTTCTTCTGCCATTGATGGAGAGCCCCTGGGGTCTGTAAACCTAAAACAGACCCCTTTCCTCCTGTTAGCTGCTTTCCCTTGAGGGTTTTCTCAGCAACAGGAAGCTGACTATGGCACTCACCATGGTGGTATCTCTACATCATAGGTGCTCCCCCATCCCCACCCACATCTGGGCCCCAAACTGGTCAGTTCTCCCATTTTAAAAAGAAGTAAGGAGTGATGAAGGCAACGTAGGGGTTGCAGGTGGCCAGGTCCCTGACAGCCCGTCCTCTGGGGTCCCACAGAGGCGCTCCCACGGAGGGCCACCTGGAGTCCAGGAGGTAGGTGTGTGCATTTCAGCCGAGCAGGGCCACGCCAGGATGTGGGGCAAGCAATGGTCAGGGGCCTGGGGTCAGAGGAGCGGGCCCTGCAAGTCTGATTCAGTGCCTCAGGCCCAGCAGTAGCCTGGCTGCAAGGTGATCAGGTCACACGTTTGAGCGCAGAGGCCACCGGCTCACTCCAAGAAAGGACAGAGAGATCCGGGCAGACAGCTCTGTCAGTAAAATGCTTGTCTTGCACGCATTAAACCTTACTTCAATCCCTAGGACCCAGGCCAGAAGACAAGCAGGCGTGGTGGCAAGGACTTTAATCCAGCCTCTGAGGAGGTGGAGACAGGAGGGTCCCGGGCGCTCGCCTGTCAGCCAGTGCAGCCTGCTTGACAGGCCTCCGTGAGCAAGTGTGCGCGCACACACACACACACACACACACACACACACACACACGACAGAGACTTCCCCACAGGTCGGGCAGAGGACGGGAAAAGGATCCAGGAAGAAGCCACCTCTCATTAGCGGGGTGAGGCCACCTGCGCCAGCACCCTAACTTTAATAAATTGAGCTCCCTGCCCCAGCCTTCCCCTCTGTGTTCCTCTATCTCGCCACACCACCAGTTTCGGGCAGTGGCACAGGGCGCAGGTTCAGCCTTGAGGATTCATATTGCAGCCCAGCTTCTCGCCTCACAGGAGCACACACCCAGAGACCCACTGAAGGGGGGCACGGGTGCAAGACAGCCTCTCCAGGGCGCTCCCGGCAAGCAAGCACCTTAGCCCGTTGTGTATCCCAGAGGACCACAGACTGGCTGCCGCCCAGCCAGAGGCCGCACTACTCCTGGGGGGCTTGGCAGCCATTGGGGCCCAGCTGCACAGGAGAATGCTGCTGGGATCCATGTGGAATGAAGCATGAACACGGGGGGCTTTCCGAGCACTGCAGGGGATTCCAGCTGGTCCCGGGAGGAGGGAGATGACTCTGAACGTCCCTGCTTTGGGAGAGAGTGAGCGGGGTGTGGGAGAATGAAAGACCTGAAATACAGGGACCAGAATCTCCCACCTACGAAGTGTGTCCTGCCAGGTAAGAGGATGGCAACGAAGTCTCAGTGCCACCCAGGGGGAGGAAGGTGGTACAGCAGGATCAAGGGGGTGGGAGGGCCGCCCATGGCTAGAAGCCGAGGTCAGCTGGAGGAGGCCGCTGGGTGCTGTGGCCAGACCCCTTGGAGGACATCAGGTTGTTAGGTGGTCTGATGAGGGTCAGACATGTGTGCGGGAGCTCCTTGCTTCAGAGCCACTCCAGGCCAGAGGCCATGCTGTCTCTCCTTAACACCTGAGTAAAAGGGAGGAGGCGGAGGGGGCAGTGGCAGCTGTAGTTCCAGGAAGTGAAAACTGGTTGAAAAAGGTTGGCCAAACACAGGGCCCCTAAGCGTCTCTGAATAGTGGGCCAGGCAGCCGCTCGTGTGGGGAAGCGCCGGGTGCAGGAGGGCTCGGGACATGCTTAAGGGCACGCCACTGGAGCCATGTTACTGCCCAGGGGCCAAGTTCCTTTTGTTCTCCAAATGAAGAGAAAAATTTAAAGATTTTATTCATTTATTTAGAAGCAAAAGCAAAGCGGTAGAGAGGGGATTCAGGTCCTGTCACCCCAGTGAGACCTAGGCTTTTCTAAAAAAAGTATTTATTTGCAAGGAGGAAGAGAGAGACAATGAATGAGTATGGGTATGCCAGGGCCTCATGCCACTGCAAACAAACAAACTCCAAAGACATGTTTCACTTTGTGCATGTGACTTAAAGTGGGTGCTGGGGGGTTGAACCCAGGCTGGCAGGCTCAGCAAGTGAACTCTTTTAACAGCTCCCCAGCCTACTGAGAGCAGGGCTTTTACTGAAGGAGGGAAGGCCTCCAGGCCAGAGTCTGTGATTGGTCAGCGTAAACTAAGACAGAGCACTGGTTGGCCCACAATGCATCTAACCACAGTGCATGTTGCAGATGAACCCACCGCCCCCTCACCCCCCGCAGGGAAGAGCCAGAGGGAAGTCAGCCGCACTCCCCGCCTTTGTGGGTCCCCATTTTGGAACACTTCAGAGCACAGCAGCCTGACAAAGCTCCTTTTCCTTATCTGTCTACCTAGTGTAGGAAACAATTGACTACGGTCGCTCAGCCTCAGCTTGCGGGGTGCACCTGGACCCAGGCAGAGAGGCAGGACCAGTACTGAACGTTGGAGTATCAATCCAAAGAGGTGACAGGGTGAACAGGAGCGAGGTAATAGAAGCCAACCAGGTATGGTGTGTGATCGAGTGTACAGCAGCATAGATGGTTCTAGAAGACCCAAGTGGTTGGGAGGCTAGTGGCTCCCTTGAGCTGAAACACACCTGTGCAGGTGTGAGAGCCAAAGGGGGGACAGAAACCCCCCTTCTCCTCCTGTGCTGGTCTTCTTCTGTAGAAGAGCCATATGACCTTTTCCACGTTGGTTTGTCCCAAGCAGACACACGCCCCCAGTGATTTGCATCAAGCATGATGAGGCTCAGGGGCCCCTCCCTGGGCCATGCCTCTAGATATGGCCTTTCTAGAATTCCTCCTGCTTCTCCCTTTGGAGAAACTTCTGTCCAGTCCTCAGAATACAGCGTCCGGAAGCTCACCTTACCCTTGGGGCACAGAGAGAGATAGGCCTCCTCAGATCCAAATCCAGAAGTAGGGTTCAAGCCCAGAGCCCTGGGCTCCAGGGCCTTTCTGCGTGAACCAGATCATGGGGATGTTTTTCTAAGCTGACTGTAACCTTCTTCCTGCATGTGCGTCATTCATCCCCCCCCCCCCCCGCCAATTATTTGGCTCTATTTGGTTTTATTGTTGCGTTTTGGCCCTGGGAGATGATTCTGGTCCGTGAAATGGAGTGATTGATTGACCTTTTGAAATGTCAGCAGCCGCTTCCGGGCTCCGGGGGATTCTGTGAGCCACACAAGCCCACGTGAGCAAATGGGCAAAATGGGCAGGACCCCAGCAAGGGGAGCTCGTGGTGGGCTGAGGCGCTTGGCAGCTGCTTTCAGGCAACAAGGCTCCTGGGGGAATAGGGTACCGAATGGTCACTGTGGTTTAGACAAACTCTGCTGGAAGAGAGGGCGTCAGGAAGCGGTTGTCCCGACCCGTTTCATTGCTGAGCGCCACTGTGTCTCCCAACACGTTCCCTGCAGAAAAGGGAAACGCGCCCTCCCCTGGGAGTCATTAGGAATGCTGTCTGCTGAAGCCGGTGGCCCTGTGATCATCACTTTCCACTGATGCACCCTTAACACAGCCCCTTCCCCGCCCGGCTTGGTTGCTCCCAGTCCTCCCGTGTCTGTGGCCCAGGTGGGGTGTGGCAAGAGCCCGGTGGGAAGATGATGGGCTTCCTGAGAATCACTGTTCTCTGGGCGCTGCTCTGCACTCCCTCCCTCCAGTACCCGCCCCCTGAGAGCGCCTGCTGGCCACACCAAGTGAGAGAGAGATGGCATGAAACCGCCCGCTTTCTGTCAGGGGGCAGGGGCTGGCCAGGCCTCACCAGTTTGTGTGTGTGCAAGCCTGTCATTCACACAGGAGAGGCTGGGCCACATATCCTTCTAGCAATTGGAAAGCTCCATTAAGTGGCATGTGAAGTCTCCTAGCACAGCAGATGGTCAGGGCTGTGGTTCGGAGGAGGCTGCGACTTGGTCTCCTCGCCCTCCAAGGCTCAAATGCTAGAAGTTTGGTCCCCAGTGTTGTGTGTGGAGGCGGTGGGACCTTGAAGAACTGGGCCCCAGGGGAGAGGGAATAGGTCACTGAGGGAATTCCCCTTTGGATGGGATTAACGTAGATTTTGAGGGAACTCCACACTTCCATAAGAGGAGGTTGTCGTAAAGAGAACAAGTCTGGTCCTTCAATCTCTGTCTTGCCGTCTCTTCACGTGATGGCTTTAACATACGCTCCACCTTTGGGTATCACCCACTGTGAAGCCGTCACCACAGACCAAACATAAGGCTGTCTTACCCTGGAACCTCCCATCCAAAACCACGGTTTCACAGTGAGCTTTCCTGGCATGCGTAGAGTGAACTTTGGTGCTATTTCCCTCTGCTACCCTCCCTTCCCCGTCAGTCCTTATTCATTCATGTTTTGTTTTCGTTCCCTGGAACTTACGTGTGTGGGAAAACATGGGATACTTGTCTTTGTGAGTCTGGCTTACTTTGCTTAATATGAGCTCCAGTCTTGTCCATTTTCCCTGCAAATGACATGATTTTTGTTCTTATTTTTTGTTTTTTCGAGGTAGGGTCTCACCACTCTGGTCCAGGCTGACCTGGAATTAACTCTGTAGTCTCAGGGTGGCCTTGAACTCACGGCGATCCTCCTACCTCTGCCTCCCGAGTGCTGGGATTAAAGGTGTGCGCCACCACACCCAGGATGATTTTTGTTCTGTATGATTGAATAATACTCTATTTTGTGTATCAGATTTTTTTTATCCACTCACCTGTGGAAGGGCCCTGGGCTGTTTCTATAATTTGGCTATTACAAATTGTACCAAGGTAAACATGAGTATGCAAATACCTCTTTTGTATACTGATTTTGCTTCCTTTGGGTACATAACCAGGAATGGTATGGTTAGATAATATGGTAGTTTTATTTTTAGTGTTTTGAGGTGCTTCTGTGTTTATTTCCATAGCTGCTAGACTAATTTATGACCACACCCACAACATGTAAGTTCTATCTCCCCACATACTCACTAGCATTTGGGGGATTTATTTTCTTGGTAGCTATGCTTACTGAGATGAGATGGACTTTCAATACAGACTAGGTCAGAAAAGATTTATTTTCAATATCAATTACAAATGAGACAGTTAATCATGGAATAACGATAAGATCTAGAAAGGGTTATAAGAATCAGCTCTTGGGCTGGGCAGATCACTCAGTGAGTATTGATCTTCCCCATAAGCATGAGGTTCCGAGTTCAGTCCCCAGCACCCATGAAAAGCCATTCACGGAGGTGCATTCCTGTAACCCCAGGGGTGAGTAACATGCAGACAAGGAGATTTCTGGGTCTCACTGATTAGCCCAGCCAGTATGTGCAGGCCAGTGAGAGAACTGTCACAGACACAGTGGATGACACTCCTAAGGAACAACAGCTTAGGTTATCTTGTTTGTCTTCTCACCTGCACACACACACACACACACACACACACACACACATAAAAATGTTAAAAGCAAAAATAAGCCGGGTGAGGTGGCACATGCCTTTAATCCCAGCACTCGGGAGGCAGAGGTAGGAGGATCACTGTGAGTTCAAGGCCAGCCTGAGACTACATGGTGAATTCCAGGTCAGCCTGGGCTAGAGTGAGACCCACCTTGAAAAACCAAAAAAAAAAAAAAAAAAAAAAAAGGCAAAAATAAAATAAGAAAAAATATAATGAAAAGTCAACTCTACTTGTATTTTTCTCAATTGGAAGTTTTGAAATATTTCATTCAGTTCTCTGAAGTCATAGTACTGGTCTTTAATTAACAAGTGCAATGCCTTTATGTTTTATTTATTTATTTGAGAGAGAGAAAAAGAGGCGGTGGGGGGAGAGAGAGGGAGAGAATGGGTGTGCCAGTACCTCTGGCCTCTGCAAACAAGCTCCAGATGCATGCGTCATCTTGAACATCTGGCTTATGCGGGTCCTGGGGAATCCAACCTGGGTCCTTAGGCTTCACAGGCAAGTGCCTTAACTGCTAAGCCATCTTTCCAACCCACAAGTGTAGTTTTAATTTCTTTTTTTTGTGGATAAAGATGTTGAACATTTTTTCACAAATTTGTTGGTAACTTAAACTTCTTTTGAAAAGTGTTGTTTCAGCTAATTTGCCAGTGTTTTGATTAGATTGCTTGGTATTTGATCTTTAATATTTTTGTGTGTTCTTTGTATATTCTGGATATTAATCCACTGTCTGATGAATAGCTGGCAAAGATTTTCTCCCATTTTCTGAGCTATCTCTTCAGTTTGTTAATTGCTTTCTTTGCTGTACAGAAGTATTTCAATATTTTATTATTTTATTTTTATTTATTTGAGAAAGACAGAGAGAGAGAAAGAGGCAGATAGAGTGAGAGAATGAGTGCACCAGGGCCTCCAGCCACAACAAACAAACTCCAGGTTCATGTGCCACTTTGTGCAGCTGGCTTACGTGGGCACTGGGGAATAGAACCTGGATCTTTAGGCTTTGCAGGCAAGTGCCTTAACCACCAAGCAATCTCTCCACCCCCAGAAACATTTTAATTTTTTGCACTCAAATTTGTCAATCTTTGTTCTACTTTCCTGAGTTATTGGAAACCTATTCAGAAAGCCATTGTTTATGCATATGTCTTCAAGTGTTTCCCTAATGTTTTACTTTAGTAGTTGCAAAGACTCAGGTCTTCTGGGCATGGTGGTGAGTGGTGTTCTCCCAGCACTTGGGAGATGAGGGCAGGAGCTTGGGAGTTGAGGTTGTCCTTTGTTATGTAGTGAGCGAGAGCCTGACCTGGACTAGTGAGACCCTGTCTCAAACAGCTCCCCACCTCCAACACACACACACACACACACACACACACACACACACACTCACACACACAGATTGAGGTCTTGTGTTAATGACTTTGTTCCATTTTAAGTTAATGTTGCAGTCAGATTCTCAGTGTTGGCAGAAATCACCCAACCAAGAGCAGCTTTGGGGGAGGGTTTGTTTTGGCTTACATACTCTGGGGAAAGCTCCTTAATGCCAGGGGAAAACGATGGCATGAGCAGAGGGTGGACATCACCCCTGGCAAGCATCAGGTGGACAATAGAAACAGCAGAGTGTGCTAAACACTAGCATGGGAAAACTTGCTATAATATCCACAAACCCACCCTCAACAATACACCGCCTCCAGGAGGCTTCAATTTCCACTTGCCATCAGCTGGGGAGACTAGCATTCAGAATACCTAAGTTCATGGGGAACACCTAAATCAAACTACTACATTCTACCCCTGGCCCCCATAAACTGATAACCATCCATGATGTAAAATGCAATGCATTCATCCAACTTTAAAAGTCCCCATAGTTTTTATCAAACCTAATGATGTTCAAAAACATACCTGTAGTCCAAGATCTTTTAACTGAGCCATAATACCAAAAATATCACCCAAACCCCCATAATGTCACAGAATAAACACTCACATACAAAAGATGACATTAGGCATAGCAAACGAATATTCAACCAATACAAGATTTAAATATGCAAACATCAAACTCTGTAGTTCCAAGTCCAGTAACTCTAGTCAGTGACAAATCTCCAAATCCTATAATTCTAACCAGCAACAAGTCTCTGGAGTTCCATTTCTGTCCCTCCAGCTCGGCTACTCACAGTCCTGGAAACCTTCATCTGGGGTCAGCAGCATTCCTTAGCAGCCATCTCGTGGTCCTGGCATCTCCCCTGCCACCCATGGTTCATCCTTATGGCTCCATTGGGTCTCCATGCTGACAGTCCTGCTTCACACTGCCCATGCAATTTCCAAAAAACAAGGCTGCATTGCAAACTTGATGACTCTCTCTTTCTTGCATTACTTATACTCCATGATACCAGGTAGGATGCCAATTTGTTAATACTGGGGGGAATAAAGCAGGCTTTGAAGAACAGGACACTCCTTCAGCATTCAGGCCCTTTCAAAATATTGCATTCTTTTTGTTGTTCTAATGCAGGTCAGCTGGCCCAATCTCAATGGCTGTAATCGCTCAATTGCAGCTTAATGGGCAGCAGTTTCGGCCTAAAGATTTCTTACTGTGTCATGATCCTCTGCTCACAACAGTTCATTTCTATGCAATGCAACCCTGCACAAATTCTCAGGACATGAGCATAACATCAAGCCTCTCACACAAACTGCTTGTAACCCAGTCCAGGCAAAACTCTTTCTCACCATCATAAGCCAAACCTCACAGTCCATAGTTCTTACTGCATTCAGGTCTTTCAACTCTGACCAGAATAGTCCATCAAGCTGTACTTACAGCACTGCAAGGCATCTCTTAGACCAAGGTTTCAACCTTTCCCTTTTTCTTGAAAATCAGATCCAAAAGGCCAAAGCCACACAGTCAGGTGTCTAGCGGCAAATGACACCACTCCTCGGTACCAACGTTACTGTTGCAGTCAGGTTTGCATCCTGGCAGAAACCATCTGACCAAGAGCAGCTTTTGGGAAAAAAAAAAGGGTTTATTTTGGCTTATAGACTCTAGGGGAAGCTCCATGATGGCAGGGGTAACAGATAGCATAAGCAGAGGGTGGACATCACCCCCTGGCCAACATAAGGTGGACAGTAGCAACAGGAGAGTGTGCCCAACACTGGCAAGGGGACACTGGCTATAACACCAATAAGCCCGCCCCCAACAATATACTACCTCCAGGAGGCTTTAATTTCCAATTGCCATGAGCTGGGGAGACTAGCATTCAGAATACCTAAGTTTATGGGGGACACCTGAATCAAACCACCACAGTTAATTTTGGAATAGGCCAACAGATACAGGTCTAGTTTTAATCTCTCACCTCTGGATATCCACTTTTCCTACCACCATATTTATAAGGAGGCTATCTTTTTTCCAAAAGTATGTTTTTGATGCCTTTGTCATAAATTAGGTGGCTATAGTTGAGTGGGCTATTTCTGGGTTCTCTCTTCTATTCCATTCTCAAATGTCAGGTTGTGTGGCAGTTCCATGCTGGTTGGGCACTATGGCCCTGTTGCACACTGTTGCACACTTTAAAATCAGGTGTGGTAGCAAGTCCATTGGTGCTCTTTTGGCTCAGGATTGAGAGAGAGAGAGCATGCAGTTCAGGTGACTACACCCCTGCAAACAAAAAGGACAAGAAAGTCTGCACTTGCTCTGCAGAAATCAAGGATGTTCTGACTTATCTCTTGCCTAGTTCTCTAGATGTATTTTTCCACAAACAACCAGGACCCCTCCTGGGAGGGAGGTCTTTTATAGGATTTACACATTGTGGTTAAGCTGGGCGTGGTGGTGCACATCTTTAATCCTAGCACTAGGGAGGAGGCAGAGGTAGGATGATCACTGTGAGTTCAAGGCCACCTTGATGTTATAGAATGAATTCCAGGTCGGTCCTGAGCTAGAGTGAGAACCTACCTCCAAAACAAACAAACAAAAACCATTGTGGTTAGTCAACAAGTTTCACCCCTGGAACTTTGTGTCAGGGTTAACCTCTTCCTGAGAGAGCCCCTTGCCCTAACCAACAATCTGTCCCTCTGGTTCACCTGAGCCAGAAGACAGGGCCCACAGCTCTAAGGTTATAAATACCTTTGCAAGGGAGGGCATGCTCTCTGACTACTTGGGAACGTCCAGCTGCTGGTGACTTTTCTGGGCTGAGCCCAGGGAAGAGGCCCCGAGCTCCTTCTCTGCATATGGGCTCTTTATCCCATCCAGCTTCCCACCGGGCAGGAGCTCTTTGAACTTTCTTGTCTCTCTTTCCTTTCTGTGGTTTTCCCAGGCCCTCCATGTGGGATCTCTAGCCAATGGCTGTCTCTCTTTGGCTCCTTACTTCCCTCAATTAATAAAATAATTTAATAATTATCCTCCTCAGTTTTTTTTTATTCAATTCTTTAATTGAAATTAGAAAGGAACCTAGGACCTGGGGTTCAAGGACTTTCCTGGACCCCCGAGCACCCCATTATAGGATCACTTGGGTGTTCTGGGTCTTGTAATTCCATATGAATTTTAGGATTTTTTTTTCTGGTTTGGCCAACAATTTAATTGGTATTCTGATGAGAATCGCACTGTTGTAGATCACTTTTGGCTGAGTGTTAATTCTGCTGATCCATGAACACCTGTCTTCTGTTGCGTCTTCAGTGTACACTGTGGGCCCTGCAGGTAGCTGGGCTGGCCCGTCCCTCCATGAGCAGCATTTCCTGCTTCTGAAACCTTTCGGGGTGAGGGTGGGGGGCAGGAATCTCGTTGCCTTTTAACTTTTAGTTTTCGCAGACCTGTTTACCTCATGAGTCTCCTGACCCTCCATCTCCCTCCAAGAGGGAATGTTTCAGTTTTTCTATCCTTTCACATTTAGTCCATCTATGTCTTGCCAATGAGGTGTATTTCTCACTGGAAGAAAATGTACAGATCTGGTAGTTTTTGTTTTTTTTTTTTTCCAATAAACTAGTTTGTATCTTACTGTGATCAGTAAAAAAGAAAGACCATTTATATACAGGGTTATAATTTTAATATATGTACCTACTTACTATCATTTTTTTGTGTTTTTCTATTGTTCAAGTGAAGTGACAAGAAATGGAAATAGATAACAAAAAATAAAGTTAGAATAGTTTAAAAGTAAAAATGGAGAAAGCAGGAAAAAAGTGAAAAGTAAAGATGAGAGAGAGAGAGAAAGAGAGAGAAATTTGATTATTATAATGAGAGGAAGAGAAAGAGGAACAAAAAAGAGAAGAAAAAAATATCTGTACATATTGAAAAAAGAAGGAAACAGAAAATACCTATGTGTAGACACAAGCTAATCAGTGGTGTTGCACTGTGGCCATGGTGGACCCCAAGCTCAACCCTGACCAGAACACTGTCAAAATTTCTGTGAGTTTTGTGAACTAAATTGCACCTACTTCCAGCAAGGAGGATAGTGCTCCTGTGACCCCTGGGGGGTGGCATGTTGCAAGGTCAGAGCCAGATGACCTTGGGCTACTGTTAGTCCTTTGATAGCCACTGTTGCCCACCTGGATGTCTGACCTAACATCCATGCGACTCCGTTGACCAGGTGCGAGCTTTCTGGAAGTTACTAGTAGACCCACAGCTTCCTTCACCCCAAGGGCTAAGGACGTCATCAGACAGCATGAAACTGTTAACACATGTACGCCAGGTCTTGCTACCTGTGCTGGCCGCATGTCGTGGACAAGGTAGTAGAACACCCTTGGCCTGGTGACCTCTTCATCTCTCCAGGGACCTCCCTTTCTGAGCGCTCTTGGCCTTCCCTTCCCCCGCTCCTAGGACCCTGCAACATCCCCTGCTCATTTCATTGTCTTTCTATGTCACATTGTCTGGGAGTCTCAAGGAGACTGTTACATTTCCTTTTGTAGGTATCCCCACCCCATCTCTGGAAGTTTCCCCAGGCACAAGTTCTTTTCCAACCCTGCTGGCCTCTCTCTTTGGAAAGGGCAAGCTGTGGTCATTTACCAGCCCTGCCTAACGCCTTACAGAAGAGTCTACTGAAGAATAGTGGGCATCTGTCCATCAGAGACCTTCCTGGTGTCTGATCTGGGCCCTTCTCAAAGTGACAGTTGATGGACAGACGCTAGACCCCTGGTGTGCTACGGCCTAGTCTGACCCTGGCTTCGTAAATGTCTTCTCTTTGCCGGCCTGGCCAGGCTGCTGTCTATGCAGGAACTCCTTTATAATGATCTAATTGGAATGGTAACGGATGTAGCATTCTGCCATAGCTAACAGCAAGATTGGAATTTGAGGAGATGCAGAGACAAATTACCTCTGAATTTTCTTGCAGCCGTAAAAGCTTTTTACCATATAGTAATTTTCCATTTCTGCTGCAGGCGCATTTGCATATTGCTTAACAATTTATCTCTTGTCATTTGTCAGATATTATCCATCTCCTGTTAATAAGCTAAGACAGGTCATATTAAGACTATGCAGGCCTCCCTGCTCACCTCGTCATCCCAGCTCCCCGTCCACAGGCTTTTCCCAGGGGGAGCAGACGGAGCAAGACAGGGTGGCAGCTTGTCCGTGCCAGGGGCTCTATCCATAGCACCTTTCACTCCTGTAGAGCGGTGAGGAGCCATGGTCATGTGATACCCTGCCATGGCTGTGTGCCCAGGCCTTCCAAGGAAAGCCTAGTACCCCAGCTCTCCTCGGGTGAGGCTGGAGCCCGTGGTTACACGGAAGGATCTCCATCCTAGACTCAACTCCTGCGTCTGGCTGCCAGGCTCAGAAAGATCGTGTTCATTCATTTTCCTCACTGGAACTCAGTTTCCCTACTTCCAGAATAAGCGTTCTAAAATAGATTCTATAACAGAGTTAATCACCATTTACACACACACTCACATGCACACACATACACACACACACACACACCCTTTTCTCCAAAGCTAGGTTTCCATGGAGCCCCAGTCTGTACAATAGACAACTGGGTCTTGGTGCTGGGGGATGAGGGGCCCACATCCCAGTCTGTAGTCATTCTCCGTCATGCAGGGAGGCCCCGAGGCACTTTCTGGACACTTGAGACCCCAAGGATCAGAGTGGAGATATACCTGGTTGGCTGTCCTTGGTTCTGGCATCTGAAGTTTTGGGGTCATCGATGTATTTGCTTCCCACATGCTGCTGGCCTGGCTGGGCTCTTAGGCTGGGAAGCAGTAACATTTTCCAGTTCTTAATTAAGATTCTGGGACTCTGCTCACTCTGAATCCCGGATTGGTAGTAGATTCTGTTGGCCATTGGTGGACAGATTTTAAGAGGAAAGAAAAATGGTTTGAAGCCGAATGCGTGATTAGATTTGCATAATTGAATTGAAATAGAATTAAAGGGTCGTATGTTTACACAGCGATGCCTAAAACCAGATCGCAGTAGTGTGTGCTTAGCACTAAAATGGCTTCCTCAGGGACATGTGGATGTCTAGTTCCCAGACTGTATGCAAGAGCTGAAGAGAAATCAGGGTCTCGGCGGTTTCCTGGGGTGCCTGTCCAGGGGGCACAACAGTGGTAGTGGCAGTGACCTTGCTGAGGGAGAGATGTACGATATGATTTCCATGAATTTCCATGGGGAATCCCCACAGCATCACTTGGGCCTAGGCAGGGACTCCACAGAGCTTATTCTTGGGCCATTTACTGTGAATCTCATGAGGTGGGCACAGGCATTGGCATGGGCCATGCATCCTTGTCTTTGACAGAGAAAAGCAACAGGTCCTACCACGCACTTTGTGAGCGGCTCTGCTTTCGGCGTGTCTGCAGCTATTGCTGTTTACAAGTTTGATCTGTGCTGTCGTTCTGATGTGAAAATAAAATGTCAACATGTACCCGTCAGAGGATGTGGGTGTGGGAACTAAGTGCCCATGACGAGCGGGAACAGCTTTTCATGAACTACTAAGATGCGCTCTCCCCACTCAGCTGTGTTGCTGAGCAGTGTGGATGCAGCCTCAGCCATTTGGGAACCCCCGCCTCCGCACACCAAATGAGGTGTCACATGGGTCTTATATTCAATATGGATTGTCCTGAAGGCAGTCAACCCAGCCAAGTCCTGAGTTTGACACTCGTCACAAGCATGATGGAGCCAATGACATTTCGCACTCACACGGCGTGTGAACGAGCTCTGCGAGGGACGGAGGAGGCTGAGAAGAGCCCTTCCGTCTCCAGCCTGCGGGCAGTTCTGCCTTTTTGTCCCTGATGTCCCCTGTGTCTGAGAGAGTCAGAATCCCATTGGACCTGCAAAGGAAGATGGGGAGTGGCTTCCTCCTGGACAGACAACTGGATCCCCTTACAGAGTCCTTGTCACGCCTGCTTAGCCTTGAAACGCCTGGGCAAGTAGGTCATGTGTGGTAACAGTGTGGGTACAATCAAACGACATCCTGAGAGATTGCCTGGTTGCTGGGACAGCAGCATGATGGCAATAGGGTGTCTGGGTTCATTTCCTGGCTCTGCCACATGGGAGTTCTTTGCAGATGGCAGATGGGGGGGTGGGGAGACCATTCTTGGGTCGTGACTCCATCTTGGAATATGGTTACCTATCCTTGGCATAGATGACAGGGGGCCCATTCGCACCAGCAAGATGTGAGCAGAAACTTGCAGCGAGCTCTTGGGTGTGGTTTGCATTTCTGTGTCATTTGATGTGTGCTTTGGAAGGCTCCCGGGTGACTGGTGACCCCGTACAAAGGACCACAGAAGGAAGACTAGACAGATAGGAGCCCAGTAAGAAATGTGGAGTCCAGCATGGGGAGCTGAGCTCAGGCTGTGTGAGCCAGGTTGTAGCCATCCTGCAGACCTGCAGCAGAAAATGTTGTGTAAGAACTGAGTGTCCCCCTTTTCTCTGTGTGTGTATGTGTGTGTGTGTGGGGGGGGGTCGGTGAGCATGGGAACAACCTGAGGTATTTTTCCTTAAGTGTCTTCTTCCATTTTTAAGATTGGGTCTCTCACTGGCCTGGAACTTGATAGCTCTGGTTTCTCCAGGGGCCTTGGGGACCGCCCTTGGACCTGCTTTCTTTCCTCCCACTGGGATCGTCACACTTTACGGAGTTCTGTATGTTTGCAGTAACAGTTACAGTTACTCCATTACTGTGCGATGGACGAGCCCACGGAGAGAGGCTGAGAGCCCGGCCCAATGTCACATGGGACTGCTGAGTTAGAGATTTAAAGCAAGGTCTGTGGCTTCCCGCTGTGTTCTTCCTTGATACAATGACAGTCCCTTTAGCTGTGGCTCTTTACACACACTGATGCATGCAGGATACCCAGAGGGGACCTGCAAAGCTCTAGCGCACCCATCCTGTCCTAACCCTGCGACCTGCGAGGTGAGCCTGCAGTTGGGATGCTTGCATCCTGTCCCTGGAAGTTTCCTGGGCTGTTGGCTCTGGAACGGCCCTCCTCTGGCTGCCCTGGGGGTGTCCTTTGGGTGCCGCTGCATGCCTCTTGCGCAGGAGGTGATGGGTTGTAAGTAATGGGAGAAGGTAACTGCTTCTTTTCTGTGGCTTTGACACTCCCAATTCCGGGCCAGGGGGCAGAGACTGTGCCTCTGTTTGGCTCCTGCCATGCCACCATGTCGGCAGGGGGCGTTTGGTAAATCCCCATGGAGAGAAACTGAAAGGAAGGAACAGAGCCTGGTGTCAGGGAAGCGCTAGAACTCAGTTAGAAATGAGGCTCTGGTGCTGGGGGTAAGGATGACGACCTGAGCCTTTAATGATCAGAGTTGTCTCTCTTTTTCAAAACTTTTCTTCCCTTGGTGACAAGGACAGATACTGGGGAGGATGTGATCGGGCAAGTATCTCCAACAGCAAAGGAGCCAGTGAGAAACACAGCTTGTCCTGGTGCCTTGGGGACTCTGCAAGTCTGTGCTGGTGGCTAGACTCATGGGCTCTTCTGGATGGTGGTGACCTTCCTTTAGGCCATAGGCAACTGGCCCTCACTGTCCCCTGCCCCTGAAGGCCAGAGCCAGCCCAGAGGGGGCGTATTTCATATGTAGTATATATATCAGCCTCTTAAAGGGGAAAGATTCTGACAAGTGGGGTGCCCGTTTTCACCCCTCATTAGCTGTTGATGTGCTTTGGGTTACTTGGAAAATTGAAGCAAGTGAGGGGAGGGAGAGGAGACTTTTCTCAATTACTTCTCAGGCTGAAAGCATGAATGTGTGCGCCTGCAGGGGAGAGACGCAGGCATGGTCTGGGGCAGGGGAAGCTCCAGGTACCGCCTCTGGAGGGACTGCCCCACCTCGCCCTAGCCGGAGTGGATGCTGCGTCGGGAGGGTGGGCGTCGCTGGGCTCCAGGCTCCCAGCACCTTCCCTGCAGTGAGGGTGAGGGGAGCAGGAGTCCTATATGCCCCTCCCAACCCTGGCCTGGCACGAAGCACATTTCTGTCTTATGTAACTGCTTTGCTATTCACTGGCAGGGACAAAGCCGAGAGCTGTACAAAGGATATGCCCACAGGTTCCATGGCGGTTTCCAGGCCTCCTCTTGCCCTCTGCTAATTCCACCTAATTACCCTGAGTTTCAGCTCTGCAGTGCCTCTGCTTTCGCGAGCTCGTCAGGGCGTGGCTGCTCCCCTGCACAGGGCCCCCTGGGGCAGGCTGGGGTCCATGTAGGCTTCTGGGGTCCAGGCTGTAGCTCAGAAATGGCTGTCTCGGGCTGGAGAGATGGCTTAGCGGTTAAGCGCTTGCCTGTGAAGCCTAAGGACCCCGGTTCGAGGCTCGGTTCCCCAGGTCCCACGTTAGCCAGATGCACAAGGGGGTGCACGCGTCTGGAGTTCGTTTGCAGAGGCTGGAGGCCCTGGCGCGCCCATTCTCTCTCTCTCCCTCTATCTGTCTTTCTCTCTGTGTCTGTCGCTCTCAAATAAATAAATAAATAAATTAATAAAAAAAAAAAAGAAATGGCTGTCTCCTCACCTCACAGTTGGGTAATGTCACCCCAGCATTTTCAGACCCCCTTCTACATGTGTGTGTGTAAAGGGCTTTGGTGAGGTGCTTGTTTCCGACAGACCTCTTCCTCCTTCTCCTCAGTATGGCTCATATTGATCGTCAACTTGACAGGATCTAGATTCACCCAGTAGACAAACTTAGGGGTAGGTCTGTGAAGGAATTTCTAGATTGGGTTAACTGAGGTGGAAAGTCTCACTGTACACGCGGGTGGCACTATGCCATGGCTCGGGTTCCAGATCAGAAAACAAAGGAGAAAGCTAGCTGACCCCCAGCTTTCATCTCTCTCTGCTTCCTGACCAAGGGTGTAACGTGGCCAGCTCTCTCACCCTTCTGCCACCATCTCTTCTTGCCACGAAAGGCTACACTCCCTCAAGCTGTGGGCCACGATCAACTCTTCCTGCCCCAAGCTGATTTTTTTTTTTGTCAGATGTTTGGCACAGCAACAAGAGAAGCAATGAACACGCTCCCCACGGCCCTTCCTCCCTGGCTTGGCTGAACGAGAGCCACATGGAAGTTGTCTGGCCCTCTGGTCAATTACTGTGTACCTGACAGATATTTTTGAGAGTCAGTTGCCTCCTAGACAAGTATAGGGCATGCTGGTGGCTAGAGTCAACCTTTGTGCATGGTGGAAGGCCATGATTGATTGAGACGAAGAACGTTAAGCTCAGTGGAACGCCTGGGTGAAGGACTTTGGGACTTAAGGGGGACTCAGGTTAGCTAGTGCTGGTCTTCCAAGATGTTTGAGAGGAGCCCTGCAGGGTAGGGCAGGCCATTCTAGGGACATTGTCATCATGACCAAAGGCACTAGGCACAGACCCTGGGATGGACCCTGAGGGTCTGCAGAGAAACCATTGCATGGAACAACTCCCCCGGGGGCCAGTCACAGGACCTCAGGAGCATCCTCAAGCAGAACTCAGAGTCCTGTACCAGGCCTGTCCCCAGGGGCTGTAAACAAAGCCAGGAGAGCTGCCGACCAGAGCAATAACCCCTCCTGTGCCCCGAAGCCAGAAGCTAGCAGATGGGCAAGAGGGAGACACCAGGAAGCCGAGCACCTGCCCGCAGATGCGCGTCTGCCACGGGCTCCCGTGTGCCGGCTGTGTGACTACAGCTCGCCCTGCAGCGCCTTCTACCCGAGCCCCTCGGCGGAGAGGGTAAGAGCCTCCTCATGGGGTCTGTGTGCGGAGTTGCAATTGAATGACAGGTAATAACGCCCTCAGCACAGACAAGGCTCCTGATTCTTCAGGAGATGGTGCACTGGGAAGAGTGTGCTTTAAACTCAGAGAAGAACGGGGCCTGAGCCAGGCCTGAGCACAGTGAACACAGTGAGCCGAAGCAAGTATTGAATCTGGGAGTTATTTCATGGGAAGAAGAGACCTGCCCGGGACTGAGCTCCATGAAGCTCACTCACATCCGGACTTCTCTATTATGTTTTATTTTATTTTATTTTATTTTATTTTATTTTATTTTATTTTATTTTATTTTATTTTATTTTATTTTATTTTATTTATTTGACAGAGAAAGAGAGGGAGAGAGAAAAAATGAGAGAGAGAGAGAATGGGTGCACCAGGGCCTCCAGCTACTGCAAACGAAATCCAGGAGTGTGCACCCCCTGTGGATCTTGCTAACATGGGTCCTGGGGAATTGAACCTGGGTCCTTTGGCTTTGCACGCAAATGCCTTAACTGCTAAGCCATCCCTCCTGTCCTGGACTTCTCTACTAGCTTATCTCTACTTCCCACATTCCTTCTTCCTGGTTTGCAGGGTCTGTCCATATTTGGTCTTTGACCGTCTTGGTTTTATGTCAGGCCTCTCTAAGGTCAGATTAGTGCCCAGATCTGAGCTTTGCTTTAGGATCAGGCTGATGACAGGCTCACAGGATGTCTAAGGGAGGCTGGGGAGCTGCCTCAGTGGGTACAGTGCATGCCACACAAGCATGAAGAGCTCAGTGGTCGCATGTGCCTGTAACCCTAGCCCTGGGGCGGCAGAGGCAGCAGGATCCTTAGGGTTCAGTCAAGCTGAACAGGTGAGCTCCAGGTTTTTAATGCAAAGCCTTATCTAAATAATAATAATAGTAATAATGAAGGCTGGGGAGGTTGGTCAGCCATTACAGGCACTTCCTGGCCAAGGCTGCTGGCCCAGGTTCTATTCCCCAGTACCCAGGTAAAGCCAGATGGTTGTTTGCAGTGGCTGGAGACCCTGGTAAACCAATTCTCTCTCTTTCCTCTGCTCACAATAATAAGCAAATAAAAATAAAAGATGGAAAGCAACTGAGAAAGACACCCTACATTAACCTCTTGCCTACACACACACACACACATGCGCACACATGCACACACACACACATACATCTTCCCACATATATGTGTCCCCACATGTACATGTTTGCATGCATGCCAATGCACCACACACACATATACAAGCAAAAAATGTCTTAGTTTAGCCAGGTGTGGTGGCGCACGCCTTTAATCCCAGCACTTAGGAGGCAGAGGTAGGAGGATCACCATGAGTTTGAAGCCACCCTGAGACTACATAGTGAATTCCAGGTCAGCCTGGGCTAGAGCAAAACCCTACCTCGAAAAAACAACAGCAACAACAGAAATCTTAGTTCATTTCCTGTTGTTATAACACAGAACCTGAGACTGGATGATTTATAAATGGAGAAGTGTATGTGGTTTCTTTTTAAAAAAAAATATTTTATTTATTTATTTATGAAAGAGACACAGAGAGAGAATGGGCATGCCAGTATCTCTAGCCACTGCATATGAATTTCAGACACATGTGCCCCCTTGTGCATCTGGCTTACGAGGGTCACGGGGAATCAAACCTGGTTCCTTA
Source organism: Jaculus jaculus (assembly GCF_020740685.1). Classification (NCBI taxonomy): domain Eukaryota; kingdom Metazoa; phylum Chordata; class Mammalia; order Rodentia; family Dipodidae; genus Jaculus; species Jaculus jaculus. The sequence goes on along the minus strand of NC_059107.1, from coordinate 4,734,173 downwards.
GGCTTCTCAGGCAAATACTGTAACCATTAAGCCATTTCCTCAGTCCCCTATGGCTTCTTTTTTACTTCTCATGGTGTCCCTATAACCGGGAAGAGTGCTTGACATGTGGTACATTTCTTTGCGAGTGACTTTCATTAACTGAGAGGAGAGAACCAGGGAATTTCTATGGGGTCCAAAAGGCAAGATTGTCCATGACAAGTGTTCCTTCAGTTGGCTCTCAGGTGTACCGCCAACCTTGCAGCATTCAGTTGTGTCCACTCTGGGCTCAAGAGGACAGTGTGATACAGATGTGACACCTTTTGGAAAGCTGGGTGTTGACTTCTCTCAGGCATTCCCATCCTAAGCACAATTCTATGAGTTGATGCATTTCTATGGCTTTGGTGGGAATGGAAGGGATATTTGTGTTTGGGTCTTGTGGTCTTTGGGCTGCCACAAAGAATTCTGAGAAGGCTTATAAAGCCTGGCTCCGGAGACAGTTACCTATAGCAAGGTGGCAGCCCAAGCTCATAGGTAGATAAAGCTGGGATAACCAAGTCAGGCAACGTATCAATAATTTGATTTCTAAGCCATATGTGGTGGCGCGCACCTTTAATCCCAGAACTTGGGAGTCAGATGTTGGAGAATTGTCATGGGTTTGAAGTCAGCCTGAGACTACATAGTGAATTCCAGGTCAGCCTGGGCTGAAGCAAGACCCTACCTTCAAAACACAATAAAATAATAATAATAATAATAATAATAATAATAACAATACAATTTTTGACATAACCTGTACTGACTTCCCTCACATAGAACGCCACATCAGAATCTCTTCTTCCCTCTGGGCGGAAACACAGATGCGGTTTTCCTGAGAAGATGCACAGGGTGTTGTAATTTGGGAAGAAGCAACAATTATTTTGTAATTGTATAATTTGTATGTAGTTCTTTGTAATAAAGTGTGATGATTATGGTTTTGGTCCTACAAAAGGCTGCCTAATCCTCTAATTATGAGTACAGGTTTTGAGCTCCAGAATGTCCATTTTTAAAAGTTATTTTTTTTTCCATTAAAAGTTTCTTCTGGAAGTCATCAAAGAGCTTGAACTCCACTTAGCTAGAGGCTTTTCAGTGCAGGCAGATATTCCTAGCAAAGTGAGATAATGGCTCTGTCCAGGCCCTGTCCACCCAGGGGAGTGGACCCAGAGCAAGAGAGCTTTGGCGTAAATGGAGGTCTCTTCCTTACTGCAAGAAGTGTGGCCGCCCAAGCAAATGGTGCCCATGTTTAGTTCACACATGTGCAGCAAGCATGAACTGATCTCCTAGTAAATGCAGGTGCTTTTATAGATCTGGCATTGCAGGCCCCCCCTCCCCCCGCACCACATATGGGTGGGTGACCTAGGAGAGGCAAGCTCGTTAAGGTATGCCCCTTCACAGAGGTGAGGAGAGCTGCGGGTGTGATGTGCACAGAGCAGGGAAAGTGGGTCAGGGGGACTCACCTGGGCCTGAAGAAAGGACTCTTGGGCTGGGCATGGTGGGGCTCACCTTTAATCACAGCATTCAGGAAGCAGAGGCAGGAGAATCACTGAGAGTTCAAGGCCACCCCAAGACTACATAGTGAATTGCAGTTCAGCTTCAGCTAGAGCGAGACCCTACCTTGAAAAACCAGAAAAAAGGGACTCTTGTCTGCATGTATGAGTGTGTGTTTTTACTTGTTTGTGTACATGCATGTGTGCGTGTGCCCAAGTGTGCACGTACATGCATGTGCAGGAGAGGACAGCCTCTGACGTCATTCCTCAGGGACGTTGTCTGCCTTTTTTGAGACAGGGTCTCTCGTAGGCTTGGAGGCTAGCATAGCTAGCTAGTGAGCTCCGGGGACCTCCTCTCTAGCACTGGGATTGTAGACATGCATCACCAAGCCCAGGGTTCTGGGGAGTGAGCTCAGGCCCTCGTGCTGGTAGGGCAAGCATTGTACAGACAGAGCCACCTCCTCAGCCCAGGATGGGGCGTTGAAGTTGAGCTGTGAAAGACTAGGAAGTAAGTGGGTCAAGGGGGAGTGTGGACTAGAGGGAGTCTGGCCTGCTTCCGTGCGCTGGGAAGAGTCCCATCTTCTCTGTTCCTTCCTACTGGCTAGGGAGGTGAGACTCACACATCGAACCCTACCTATTCTACCTGATGGGGTGCTCTGGTCTCCAAATCTGTCAACCACTGCCCAGCCCCTTCCAGCAGCATTCTGCAAGTGAAATTCATTTGGTCTGGCTCTCTGATTTGAATCTGGGGGCTTGTTGCACAAGCTCAAGTTACCCTCATACTGTAATCTCACCAGATCTAACACCAGCTATCCCTCACAGCCAAAGGTGTCTTTTAAAAAAAATTATGTATTTATGAGAGAGAGAGAAACAGAGAGCAAGCGAGCATGCCAGGACCTCTAGTCACTGCAAATGAACTCCAGATGCATGAGCCACCTTGTACATCTGGCTTATGTGGGTCCTGGGGAATGGAACCTGGGTCCTTAGGCTTCACAGACAAGCGCCTTAACCACTGAACCATCTCTCCAGCCCCAGATGGTCTCCATGAAGGATGTATCTGAACATGTCACACCCCCTGCTCAAGTTTTCCAGTGCTTTCCATTCACCAACCCTTGCTCAGGACCCAGCAGTCTCAAAGGTCCCCACGCCCCAGGGCCTGTAGTCCACATAGTGCAGACCCCAGCTTCTCTCAGGGTTGTGCATACACTCAACTTGTGCTCTCCTCTGGGCCTTGGCCCGTGCCCAACACTCGCTCGTGAGCAGTCTTCTTGCCCCCGCAGGATTCTGCCCCTTATCCATCTGCAAACATCACGTCTGCTGTAGATGAAAGTTCAGTCTTCATTCTCCTCTTCCAGAGTCTGAAGACCAAACACACATTATTGCAGCATGCCATTCATGTCTGAACACTGCTGACCCAGGCAAGGTAGGTGTTCAGCAAAATGGTGAGTGAAGCCATAGCTTGACTGGCTCATCCTGTCTGTCTCTCCGCTCACTGGGATGTTCTGGAATGTTCTTGGGCACTCTAAGAGTTCTCTCTTCTGTTAGCCTCAGATGCGGGTCAGAGCCACCTCCCCATCGCAGCTGACTGGGTGCAGGACCATCTCTATCTCCTGGGGTGTGGCAGGCTTTTGCCGCCAGTGTAGACTCCTGAAAGAAGACATTAGTGCCACGTTGCTTCTGGAGGCTGCAGCAGAGCCTATGGTTGGCAATTATGTACTTCAGATCTATTAAAGAATGCTTTGGCATAGGAAATACAGATTAGAAATGAAATTGCAAAATAATCAAATTGCATTTTTATGGAAAGTACTACATTTTTCTCTAAATAAAATTCAATAACAAAAGTTTATTTGTTTTTTTCCCCAAAATGCCTTTCCAAATTGATTTTTTAGAGGCATGTCGCTAGGGAAGGAAAGTCTAATTCAGTGGGCTCAAATATAAGGCATGGCATGGGTGTGACTGGATTCAGGGCTCCCCTGGCCCCGGGGTCCTATTGACCTGCTGGCTCCCCTTTCACTGAGCTTTCTGGTCGCTGGCAGGAGTCCTGGGATGCCCCTGCCCAGGTGGGGGAGGCCTGGCAGCACAGGTGGCTTGTTCTCGCTGAGTCATGTCAATGGGCTGTAGGCAGGTATGCAGAGGGGAATCGCAAGGAAAATCAGATATAAAAGTTGAGGAGGAAGAGAACTGAAAAGTCACCACCTCTATGTGCAGAGGTTTACAGAATGAATTTTGAGTGGTGTATGCAAAGCCCTCAACTATTCATATGAGGTCTGGGGAGATGGTTTATCGGGTTAAGTGCACTCACCGTGCAAGCGTGAGGACGTGTAATCAACCCACATCAAAAGCTGAGTGTGGCTGCACACGTCTGAACCCTAGTGCTAAGGGGGATGGAGAAAGGTGCTCTCTCTGGTCTCTGCATGTGTGCCACATGGGTCAAGTACACACACACACACACACACACACACACACCCCACACAAACTACATATGGAACTACACCCCCAAAACCAGGATTTGTATCTGGGAGGATGGCCCCATTCAGTGGGTCATGTGCTTGCTACAGAATATGAGGAGCTAAGTGTTACTCCCCAGCGCCCACACGAAACACTAAGTGTGGCAGTGTAGGCCTGGGGAGGTGGAGACAGGAGCTTCCCAGAGGGCTTGCTGCCTAGCCTGTCCAGCCCAGTGGGTGAGCTCTGGGTTTAGTGAGAGATCAGGTCTCAAAAAGAAAGGTGGAGGAAGAGTGATTGAGGAAGACACCCGACATTGACATGTGTGTACACATGTCCCCTACATATACAAATGTGCATACGCCTATCGCAGATACACACATGTAGACAAAAAAAAGCAAAGATGAGTCAGGAGTTCAGCTCATTCACCTGCATTTGCCCTGAATCTTTCTATTTGGAAACAGCTGGGTCATCCTTGGAATTTATCATCCAGCCAGATGCTCGGTATTCCCTCCATGGGGCCGGCTGTGTGAGCAGACAGGAATTGAAACTGATTTATTCTTTCTCTGATAAATGTAATCGACTGCCAAGTTGTCAATAACTATAATCAGCCATCAGGTATTTATGGATCTCCTCTGTGAGGCATATGAGCAGAACATGAGACATATGTCACAGTCCTTCATTTACAGGAAGTGGCATCTTGCTTCAGGAATTAACCCAGTGAGCATGAGACAGTCCAAGCTCGGGTCCCTTTCTGGTCTCAGCCATGAGCTGGCAGCCTCCTGGCTTTGTGGCTGGGCTCAGGGGTGGCTGGGAGGTCTGGGGGGGCTCTTGGAGTAAGAGGAATAGTTTCATATATGAATTTAGGAAAGGAAGTGGTGACGATGGGAGGAGGGGTCTTTTGTCTGACAGGAAGGAGAAGGGCATGGTCTCAGCGGGGGTACAGCCAACGTGGGAGAAGGGGATCATGGGAAACAATACTGAAACCATTGTCTTGACAGTAAGCTTGACGATGTGGAGCAGGGTCTGAGATACAGGAGACCTGGCTCTCAAGGGAACGTTTCCCTTTATTCAGGCAACTGTGGCCTCCTCCACCTAGTGAGTGTCGAAGTTAATGCAAAGAGCCTCCCCCTGGCTGTTGAGCCCAGCATATGCTCCTGTCCGTAGATGGAATGAAATGATCCTTCTCACACGTGGAGCCACGGCTGCGCCCGAAGCCACGCAGGCTGCCGGGGGCAGAAGCGAGTGCACTTGAAAGAATGGCTGAGCGTGAGGTCACTTCTTGCCTCCGTGGCTGGCTTCAAGCGGTGAGTTGGGATCAGAGCTAAGGGCCCTGGGGTTTAGACACTAGTTTGCTGGTGACAAGGACTTCCTGCCTCAGAGATAGGCGCTCCTGGGGCATGTTTGGACAAGGGAGGAGATGGGTCAGGATGGACTCTGAAGGATTTATTCTGTAGCAGAGTCAGGGGACAACAGGTCAGTTGGCAGGGAGGAGACTGGTTGACAAACAGAGCCACTGTGGAGAGAATGGGTCAAGGGACTGGAAAGTGAGATGGAAAGCAAAGGGGTTGTCCCAAGGACTAGGAGGGTCAGCAGGTAAGCCCAGTTCCCTGCTGGGGAGCCATGCGAAAACCCCAGGAGTCAGTGATGCTTGGCCTCTGGCCAAAGCTTCCATCACCCTAAATGGGGAGCTGCCACCCAGACCTAGGAGCTTAAGAACCAAGCTATGTGAGAGGCCACGAGATTCCGTATCTCTGCCCATCTCTATGTCTGATGGCATCACAGACCCTATCAGGGGACAAAATGAAGTGAAGGAAAGCCAGAAACTCAGCTCAGGTTTCTATTGTGGGCTCTGCACCATTTCTCGTCAAAGTCACATGTTTACCAAGGAAGTCAGAATAATTGCATTCGAATAAACGACGCCCAAGTCAGAGCTATTCCTCCCCCTTGAAGGTTAAATCCAGGCATCTGGCTTTTGTGTCGAGAGCCTCTCTTCGGTCGCCAAAAAGACTCTGAGGAGAAAGGCAGAGGATGATGGTGTGCTGCGCTAAGTCAGAAAGCATTTTCTAGTCAATGATAAAGCACAAAAACCTTTTGTTGCTAGAAAAAAACCTGATTGTGCCCCCAAGAGCCATTCTCTTCTTAAGATCCATCAGTGTTTAGCGGGGACACATGGCTCCCTCCCCCAGACTTCCTCACAGCCAGGTTTGGCCATTTCCTGAGTCTTGGTCAATAGGAACAAAGGAAAGTGATGTGTGTCTCTTCCAGAATGTTCCCTGAAAGGCGTGTCCCCTGTTTTCCACTTTCTCTTCTCACTTCATCTGGAATGTAGTGGGTAGAGGGGAAACATTTGGGATCTTGGGAGGGGAGAATATCAGGAGTGGGGACCCTGGAACCATGTAGCCATCACATTAGCATGGCCTAATTGTGCCAACATTGTGAGTCCAGAAATGGATATTTCTAGTACTTAGGCTACAGATATTTTGGATCTCTGGTTGTAGAGACAACATCTAGATTCTCATTTATAACTTAATTTGAGAGCTGACTGTGTATAGTCAAGAAAATAGGAAAAGGATGCAAACAAAAATACCTGAATGGGCTGGAGAGATGGGTTAGTGGTTAAGGTGCTTGCCTACAAAGCCTAAGGACACAGGTTCAATTCTGCAGTACTCGAGTAAGCCAGAGGCACAAGGGGCGCATGCATCTAGAGCTCCTTTACAGTGACCAGAGGCCCTGGCGTGCCCATTTTCTCTCTCTCTCTCAAATAAATAATTTTTTTTTAGAAATTATAAACAAGTACCTCAAGGCTTTGACAACTGGAAAATACTTGAATTTGTTGCTGGGGGGGGGCAATCATAAGTGAGTGGGAGGTGTAAAGATGTTGTCAAGCTGATACTTTGCACTTTTAAAACCCCTTCATCCCAGACATGCTCTCCTTTAAATATGCCTCAGCTCTCTGGCCTCTCTGCTCAGCCCTCCCCCAGTTGAGAAATTCGCTGCCTCTTGCTGACTGCAATGTAAACTCTTAGAGTTAGGGACTGCATTCGGTGTGTGGCTTAGCCTTGCCTCACAAAGAGGACCTGGAAGATAACAGCTGCTCAATAAATGCTCATTGAGTTACAGTACAGACAATCCGACCCTTGTCTACAAGCTCAAACCTTGGCCCCACATCCTTAGGAAATAAGCCTCTGGTATGTCTGTGAGGGCCTGCCCAGAGAGGCTTGGCTCAGAGAAGACTCACCCTGGGCTGGGGTTCCAGACTGTAGAAAAAGGAAGAAAAAGCTAAGAGGAGGTATTCCTCTCTCCTGCCCTGATGGGCTGTACCCTCTTATCCCTGCCTTCCCCACCCTGATGGACTGTACCCTCAATACAAAGTAAACTCTTCCTCTGTTAAGTTGCTTTGGTCAGATAGTTGGTCACAGCAACAAGAAAGTAATGAATGCCCAGTGTCTGCCCCTGTGCAGGCCATGTGGTCACTCACCCTTCATGTCACACATATTCCACACAACCCAGGCCTTTGCAGTCCAGCCAGCAGCCTTTGGTTCACTGCAACAATGCTCTTGCAGCCTTTCTCCTGTGGCATCTGTAAGCCGTGAATGGACATAAGTAGATACGTCACCTCCTGCACAAAGATGCACGTATGTACCAGCAGTCCAAGCTGTGGTACTGGCATAGCTTCTCATTCACAGCCCAAAGACGGGTTCTGATGCCAAACCATGCAAGGCACCCAAAGGACGGCCTCGCTTATCTCTTCAGCGCTCAGCGTGTGCCAGGCGCTGCGGACGCCTTTCACAACTTCCCCTCGTTTACTCCCATCAGCCACTCTCTCGCCTGAGCTCTTCAGTGATGCCCCACTTTACAGATGAGGAGCTGAGGAGAGGTTGAGAACAACCGCCTATGGGCCCAGCAGCTGAGTGAGGAGGGGGGATCAGGACATAAGCAGCCTGGCCTGGGAGTCCTTCACACATAACTTGTAGCTGGGGTGAGAAGGCTGGCCCCTGTGCCATGAAAAACGTGTTGGGAGCTCCTAGGTGTGATTTCACTGGGTGCCAGAGGAGAAAGTAGGGATCGCCAACCAGTCCTGGGCGTTGGCCTGTGGCTCCTTGACGACGCAGTGCTGCGCGACTTCACAGGAGAGAGTGTCGACCTCTTAATCAGGGGGCCTGACAACTGCACCGTTTGCCTGAGAAATTATGTCCTTCTGTAAGTGATTGTGGGGAGAATAAGAAAAATAAATGAGTCGGGAGTATGTCAGAGCGGATAAGCCTCAGGGACACGGCTGGAACACAGAGGAGGAGAGGTGTGCAGGCAGTTGCTGGCAAGAGTGATGTGGACTGGGTTCCCAGGACCCAGTGCTTGGGGATTTGGGTGCACTGCAGCCTGATGGCCAGCCATCACCTCTCTCCTTGGCCTCTCTGCAGCTAGGGACCCCCATCTTCCTTGTGATCGCGAGAGTTGGCACGGGCACCCGCTGAATGGCCCACGACAGAAGGAAGAACAGCCTTGTCCTGGGCAGGGCTGGTGGCAGCCTTAGAGAACAGTGCTGAGTTCAGCCAGCCACCTGGAACAACTGACCCCTGTGTCCACACTGCGCATCATTCTTTCCATGCACTTGTGTCGCACTTTTTAAACAAATATTTTATTGTATTTATTTGAGAAGGAGAGAGGGAGAGAGAGAGAGAGAACATGGGCATGCCAGGGCCTCTTGCCACTGCCAATGAACTCAAGATGTCTGCACCACTTTGTGCATCTGGCTTTAGGTGGGTACTGGGGAATCAAACTCGGGCTGGTAAGCTTTGCAAGCAAGTCCCTTTAACCACTCATATATCTCCCTAGCTCTGTGGTCTCAGTTTTATGCAAAGCATGTGGCCTTCAAACTGAATGAGGATGGGACTAGAAAGGGATTGTCATCTCAAAGCCAGATTCCTCACAAAAGACAAGTGAGTGACCATCAAGAGAGTGGAAGGGGAGGGCTGGAGAGATGGCTTAGCAGTTAAGGCATTTGCCTTCAAAGCCAAAGGATCCCGGTTCAACTCTCCAGGACCCACGTAAGCCAGATGCACAAGGAGGTGCATGCATCTGGAGTTTGTTTGCCCTGGTGTGCCCATTCTCTCTGCCTCTTTCTCTCTCTCAAATAAATAAATAAATAAAATACAAAAAAGGAGAGTGGATGGGGCCTGGATAGATAGATCAGTGGCCAGGGCTTGCCTGAAAATCCTAACAACTCAGGTTCAATTCCCCAGGACCCATGTAAAGTCAGATGCACAGAGTGACACATGCATCTGGAGTTCGCAGTGGCAGAAGGCCCTGGCACATTTATCCTCTCTGTCTCTTTTCTATCTATCGCTGTCTGCCTACAAATAAACAAATATTTTTAAAGCATTTAAAGTAAATGAAAAGAGAGTGGATGGACCCTACCCCAGGCCAGAAGCTGGGTCTCCATAGATGGGGTCCTGACAGTGATTAGCACCAGAGGAATTCCTGCTCTTTGTGCTATGAAACTTAGGACCATATGTTTCTGTCACTACTGATTGGCTAACCCCACCAAGGGCTGGGTGGGCCCTATTCCCATCATCTGGAGTTGAATGTTACCAGAAGAGAATTGATAGGCTCTTTGAAGCAGGTCCTCTGGGTGTAGACTACGGCGACGTGGCTGCCATTTAAATCCTGCTGCACATATATCTCCATCCCTCCAGCTTCTCTTTGGGAAGAAGCATGATGCCCAATAAAACAATGAATAACAATCAGGGGATGTTCATTACTTACAGCTGCCCCGGGTCATCCGTAAATTACGAAGTCCTCCATTATGCCTGATTTCTTCCTTATGCAGAGACCATGGGCAATAGCCATGCACCAGTTAATAGCGCTGTGAGGATGATTTCCCATCCCTTGAAACACTTCGAGGCCTGTGGTTGAATGCTTATGTTCTACAAACTCTGTTTCTCTGTGATGAGTCCCTGGGTTCCGGAAGGCAGACAGCAAGGGCAGGGAGTAGATCTGACGGGAACCTATGCGTCCCTTTCTCTGTCAGGCATCAGAGACTTCTGTGGGCTCTTGCAGGGGGGAGTTTTGAACCCTCTCCTGGACAAGTGGTCTGGGGTGAGGGCGAGAGGTGGCTGCCTCTTTGCCTGGGAAGCTCAGTGTGTCTGACCGAGAAGCAACAAGTGGGGGAAAGGAGACAGGCCGTATCACTTGGCCAGTCGTGGACTTGGGACAGGGCAGCTCTTCCCTCTGCACTGGCCCTGCAGTGATCTGGGAGGAGGCTGGGAGAGCAGGGCAAGGGCCGTAGCTGTCCGGGCAAGGTGAGCACAGTCCACTCTTACCTCCATTACCTTCTGATTACTCATCACTTTCAGCCCTGCGCTGGGCATGTAACTGCACAAGCCCTCTCCCCAACACAGAGCTTAATGACCCCTTTAACACCCAAGCACCAGCATCACTTCTCTCTCTCGCCTGTTCCCTGTCAGCCATGGGGCATTAAGCCGGTGATAAAAATGCCTTTTTGGTACGGTCCACAAACCCACCAAGAGGCTCTCGGTAGCTGTATAGTCATCCAGCATGAAATCAAGAGGCAATCGTGGCGGATGAGACGAGATGAGCTCTGTGAAGGAGCAATTAGCAAAGCCGTGTGCCCTGGGTCCTGTCCTTCACCACCTCCTGTGCCAGCACTGCTCTCCTTGGTGCCAGCAGGGTGGGCTGCACACCGTCCCACAGCCCAGGTACCTCCTGAAGCACGGTCCCTGCCCTGCGTGGAGGACAGTGGAGGATGCTTTGTTGCTTCTGTAATCCTGGTGAACACCGCATCCTTGGCCCACATGGTCCCTGGGAATCAATGACCTTGATTATGTTTTCAATCCAGAAAATATTGAGCTCAAGAGAGAAAGGAGACAGAGAGAGAGAGAGAAAAGAGAGAGAGGGGAAAGAAACGTCCCACTATGCCGATGCATTAGCATGGTGCTGCCTTCAGAGCTGGGAACAGGAGTCATTTATTTTGCGCAAATCGGATCTTGACGCATGGCCCACGAATGTGCCGGCTTCTCTACCATGCAAACATGCTGGGCAAGTTTGATTTATATGGTGTGGCAGTGAGGGTTTTTTTCCCAATTAAAAACGAACCGAGAAAAATCATTAATTTAACTACTGTATATTAAATTTGCATTAAAACATCCGTTTGTCTATATTTATATGTGAGTTATTGAAAATGGGAGCTCATGAATTCTAATTTTTTAGATCACATGCCAAATATCAAAGATAAATTTTATTTATTTCTGCAATTAATTCTATGAGAACAAATAGCTCTAATTTAGGGGATGGCAGATGTAACTGTCCACCAGTGCCCTCCCTGCATAACAAACACAGCATTCATCTCTTCCCATTAGGGATTTCCTGAGCCTGTGGCTGCTCTCGAGGTATTGCACACCTTGGCTATCTTTCTGTATTTTGTGCCTTCAACCTTACTCAACTAGCTTGCCTAGAAAATGCTTAGGGAAATGTGGACTATGTCAAATCTGTCTCTCTCTCTCTCTCTTTTTTTTTCTGCTTCACTGTGTCCTGAGAAAAGCACCCACTGTATCCCAAAGACTGAACAAATCCTACCTCCAAGGATAACATGACAATCAGCCCCTTGGGCTTCCCATCAAGGTGACTGCGGCAGGGGGCAGGAAGGATTCTGGGGAGACGGCTCAGTTGGTAGAGTGCTTGCCATGTGAGCGTAAGGACCTGAGCTCGATTCCCAGCACCCTGTGAAAACATGCCAGGCGTGGTAACGAGCTTGTAATCCCGGTGCTAGTGAAGTGGAGATGGGCAGATCCCTGGGGCTTGTTGGAGAGTCAGTCTAGCCTCATCGGTGAGCTCCAGGCTCGTGAGAGAGTCTGTCTTGAAGAACATGAGCGTCATTCCTGGTGACATCCACCGTGCCTCTGGCCTTGACATGAACACATGCACACACGATGGCTCCGGGGTGCCCAGATCAAATCGTGGGGGTGACTGCCCAACAGGTCTTACAGTGCCGTGGTGAAGACCTCAGGTCCTTCCATGGGCTTCTGTCCCCACTCAGGCCTCGGAACCCACATGTGGGACCTGCAGAAGAGAAACTGTGGCCCAGTCTGTTTGCCTGTGTGCCACACATTAGACTCTGTACCTCCATGTTGGTCATGCAGGAGGCCAGCCAGCTGCCCACCTCCCCCAGCTGGGCCCGTGTGCTGGGTGTGGCGGTGCACAGTCACAGCAGGTTGCATGGCTACGGCGCAAGTGGCAGCCGGGTTAGATTGAGCTCAGCTCTGTCCCCCAGGAAGCCTGTGGCTTTGCCGTCACCCGGATGGCCCTTCCTCAGTACTGGAGCTCAGGAAGTCAGCTCTTCCCACATTGCGCTGTCTTAGATGTCAAATGGTCCCAGTGGCATATGTCAAGGCCCTAGAACAGCTCTTTGAGGAGATGCTAGGCATCTTCAGGAGGTCGAGCCTAATGAGAGGACCGGAGGTCACTGGGGGTGTGCCCTTGAAGGGGGCACTGGGACTTAGTCCCCTCCCTCTTTCTGTTTTGCTTCATGGCCATGAGGTGAGTGCCTGGCTCTGCCATGTGTTCTCTGTCATTGCCATCCCACACTCCCACAGCAGACCTAAAAGCAGTGGAATCCATGAGCCAAAAATAAACCTTTTTCTTTATAAGTTACTTGACTCAGGTGTTTTGTTGCAGTGATGGAAAGCTCACTAACACGTACCTAAGGGCTTATTTGTGAGGAGTTTATACTTCTTAGTCATTAACTCAAGGCAGACAGTGACAGTGCAGTGTGGGAAGTACTGAGCTCAGGGTCAGACCAGGGATCTGGGTGTGAGCGTGGAGGGGACTCCTTCTCTTCCCTGGAAGGCTGAACTCAGACTCCTGTCCTGAAGAGTTGTCACAGCATCAAAGAGCCCCTTATCTCCACTCTGCTCATGTCTGAACAAGTGCTGGTCCAGTACACCCTCCCTTCTTGGTAAGAGAATTGTGACAAGGTTATCCTTGCACACAGGGTGACAGCGTGTCCAAGAAAGAGTGTGCCCCACAGGTAGCCCTTACCCTCTGCCACGGAGTGGTTGTGAGCCTGCCTTGGTCAGCGTCCACATTGCAAGCACGACTGTGGCCTCTCTTCCATGGGCCCATCCCTACCCCACCACCTGGCCCACCAGTTAGGGGCTGCTTTTTCTTCTTTAAAATATTTCATTTTATTTATTTATTTGACAGAGAAAGTGGGAGATAGTAAGAGAATGAGCATGCCAGGGCCTCCAACCACTGCCAACGAACTACAGTTGCATGCGCCCCCTTGTGCATCTGGCTCATGCAGGTCCTGGGGAATTGAACCTGGGTTCTTTGGCTTCGCAGGCAAACACCTTAACCACTAAGCCATCCCTCCAGCCCAAGGGGCTGCTTTTTCTATCAGGAGCTCATTTCTTGGGGGTAGCTTTTCTCATCTTTTGGGTCTGATGCACAGGTAGGATTCACCTGGTCTTGGCTTTGGCTGGGGCCAAAGTATGGCTTCCAGCATTCTCTTCTATACAAGATGGCCCAAGGTTGAGCCTGGGGTGCTGAGTCTTTCCAGAGCCAGAGCCACTCTGCTGCGGGTGAGGGGTCATCACGGTATTCCTGTCAAATGGAGCGGAGTCTCCCTCTAGCCTGTCTCTCCTCCCAGGGAGAGGCCCCAATTCCTCCTGATTAGCACCATTTCTGAAATCACAATTTGTGGTAATCAGCCCCAAGAGCACGCAAGTCAAGCACATCCCATTATCAATGACAATTGTCAAAGGTCTTTCTTTTTTTCCCCCCAGAAGAAGGATGATCAGACAAGCTCCCCTGCGATTTTCAACCAGCAAATCACTCCTATGTTTAGGCTTTGGAATACGTTAACAGATCCGGGGATGGATGGCGGGCTCTGAGGGGATGATGCCAAGTCCTGCTGTGGCTCTAGATGTGAACATTTACCTCAGGCCCTCTCTACATGTCTGTACCTGGGGAACATCTGCCTGTGGTGTGGGGGTTGCCTTGCTCCCGTCCTGAGTCCTGTCCTCTCCCCACCTCTAAGGGTGGGAGTGACCGCATGCCAAGGCCTGCCCAGTGTTCTCCCTCCTTGGACAGCTGGGCATCGGAAACAAAGGAGGCTATGGCGGGGCTTTCCTGAGTGGGCTTCCTGCCTGTCCCCGGAGCATCTGCCTCCTCTAGAAAGCTGCACATCACTGGATCAAGGAGACCCGCTGCAGAGACGGGGGGAGCAAGACATCTCCAGGTAGGAGAGAAGTAGGCAAGGTATCCGGGGCTGCAGGTAAGGGCTGTTGCTCTACTCCAGGGCAGCAAGGCTGGGGTCTGGGAAGGCGTGCAGCGGGAGGCGACCGGGGAGGACCGGGGACAGGCCACCTCGACGTCCAGAGACCTGCCGACAAGAGCAGCTCGGCGCCCCGGCCCGCCTGCGGCTGCAGCAAGCTGGCTGTAAGGAACTGAGGGGCTGTGGCCTCTTTCCCGGGACTTCTAGGATTTACTGTCGATAATTCCCACATGAGGCCTGGGATTATTCTAATCAGCTCTCTGAGCCTATACCTAGGAAGTCACTTCTCAGCGGCTCCAGAGTGACTGAGCCCATTTTGTAAGGTTTTTCGAGGGCTTGGGTACCCCGGTTTCTGGGAACCCCCTTGAGACTAGCATGGCGTCCTGGGATACGTCGGGGAGCATGGTCTCCGCAGCGCAGAAGGGACTTGGCATGGCCAGTGTGAGCATGCTACCCGTCCCTGTGGGGCTGCTGGGCCTCTAAATGATTGTGGTGGATCATTGTGCCTAACATCTGCTTCCTCCTGGGAGTCCGGGATGTTGGCACATGCTACACAGACGTTGTCTGGGTGATCAGCTCCCCCCAGCCCAATAAACACCTTTGGCTCTGATGAGTGTCGCAAGGCAAAAATGTGGCATGCGTGTTTCTGGGGAGAGAGCTCTGTGTGGCCCCTCATGGTTGGAAGAAAGCATTTGGGTCCCTGAATGTGAATCCAGGCTGTTTTATTATTATTATTTTTTAATTATTTTGGGGGCTGGCGAGATGGCTTAGCAGTTAAGCGCTTGCCTGTGAAGCCTAAGGACCCCGGTTCAAGGCTTGGTTCCCCAGGTCCCACGTTAGCCAGATGCACAAGGGGGCGCACGCGTCTGGAGTTTGTTTGCAGAGGCTGGAGGCCCTGGCGCGCCCATTCTCTCTCTCTCCCTCTATCTGTCTTTCTCTCTGTGTCTGTCGCTCTCAAATTAAAAAAAAATTATTTTGCACATGTATGTGTGGGCGGTGTGTGTGCGTGTGTGCATGCATGCTTGTATGTGGCTGAGCACACATGTGTATGTGGGTGTGAGTGCCAGAGGCCAGTGTCTTCCTCTGTTCCTCTTTCACCTTGACTCCTCAAGACACTGTCTCTCTGTGAACCCGGAGCCCACCCGCTCCGCAAGCCTGGTTAGCCAGCTCGTTGGTCTGCCCGTCTACCTGACGAACGCTAGCGTCTCCCCGCCACACCCAGCATCCCCGAGGGCTCTGGGATTTTGGAGCCTGCTCTTTCTGCTTATGCAGCAAGCACTTTACCTGGACCCGTGTCCTCAGCTGTGAAGACGGCTTTCCTTCATGATCTGGCCTCTTCGTACCTGTCCTGCGTTGTGCTAGCAAATCTTGGCTTGCAGTTCCTCCCTCTGCTGGGTATCCTCGCGAACCTCCAAGCGTGGAAGTGGTCTTGGGGACCTTGAAGGACACTCTACTGTCAGCTTTCCCGCCTTCCCCCAGACTGTGAGTGCCCGGGGGCAAGAAGCTAGCTCCCCCATCTCTGCACTCTCTTGTCTCTGGACCGTGAATATGATCCTGGATCCTCAGGCCGAAGGCCAGTCTGATGAGGCCACAGGGTGAGGCCGGACTGCCTGAGGCTCAGAGGAGAGTGACAGGGTCACAGGCGCAGCTCGCTGGCACAGCTGTTGAGCACGGGCTCTGCGAGAGCCCCGCGCTGAGCTCGGCCTCCGCCGTGTGCACCCCGGCCCAACGCTCAGCCTGCAGGTGCCACACGCCCTGAGCAGCGATTGCTGGTGGTGGCCGCTGTTGCTTCTTGGAGCTTTCTTCACATAGCCACGGGGTCAGTACTGTCAGAGCTCAGCCGGGATCAGAGCGGGAAAGTGCAGCAGCGTGTTGAACTGTAACGGGCAGTCGTCGTGGGAAGTACAGCCAACCCCGGGTTGGAGAGCAGAGGGAAGAGATGGAGCTTAGCAGTACCTAGGACAACAGGAATCCTGGGGAGTACAACCCGGATTTCTAAAAAAGGCCCCGCTCGGCTAGTTTTGAAATAAGCTGGAGACTAGAATCAATGGCCAGGTCCAAGGTCCCCGCTGGTGCGAGGCAAAAGGAGCAAGTCCCCCTTTATCCTTCCTGTTTTCTTCTGGGTCCTCTGCAGGCGTCAGCTAACGGGAATCTGGGAGGCAAAGGAGAAGAATCATTTCCAGTAGATGCGTCAGATCCCAGAGAAGAATCTAGAACAGAGTCAGGGACTGAATCAGCAGCTGGCTCTCTGGTCTGAGTCACTTCCTGGGTAACTCATCAGTCACAACAGATTTGAACTTTAATGCACACCAGCTGTGTGATCACTGGCAACTTGCAGTTGTCCTTTATACCAGTGAGTGCACCCTTCCCTAAAAAGAGAAGAGACACAAATCCTGAAAGTCCCTGGATTCAACTCTGGTAAAGCAAATTATTTTTCTTCTTCTGTTACCGTTTCCCATTCATACCTGTAATGCAGAGACTAAATCTCAAGGTTAGTCACTACAGAGAATCCTTCATGTGACATAATGGGAAGCCAGGGGAGATGATGGTGGTTAACCAAAACAAGCAGGAGAAAAAACGCAGAGCTCCTGTTGGCCTTGTTTCCTGTCACAAGGCCACAGTTGACACTCTTGCTGGCCTTTCCATATTCCTAGCCCTCATCTGGCTCTTTATTGGTGGGATATACCCAGCCTCCCTTCCACAGTGGTCTGATCCTTTATGATTATGTTAATTTTCCATTAACTTGGTGTATGCCAACTTGATTGGACTTGGAATCATCTCGGAGGCACACCTGTGGATGTGCCTGTGAGGGCATGTCCAGGGATGTTTAATGGGAGGGAGGACTCATCCTGAACGTGGGGGGCATCACGCACAGACTGCAGCCCCTGGGTAAAAAGGGAAAAGGAGGGAGTGAGTTGAGCAGCGCTCATCCCCCTCTGCCTCCTGACTGCTGATGCAGTGTGTCCAGCCACATCCCACTCCCACCACCACAGTGGACTT
This sequence comes from Jaculus jaculus, assembly GCF_020740685.1. Taxonomy (NCBI): domain Eukaryota; kingdom Metazoa; phylum Chordata; class Mammalia; order Rodentia; family Dipodidae; genus Jaculus; species Jaculus jaculus. Next base: position 4,716,935 of record NC_059107.1, on the reverse strand, counting down.
TCTTAAACTGCGAGCCAAAAGTAACCCATTTTCCCTTAGTGGTCATGGCAACAACACAGTGGCTACTAAGTAGACACACACGTCCTGAGAGACCCAGGAACCCACTGGCATTCAGTCACTGTCTGTCTTTCAAGCCACACAAGCAGCCCCTGGTCAGGGAGCGGACTCTTCTTCTGATTCACTCACATTATTCCTGTGCCTCTGCCTCTCGGTGGACAGATTCTTCCCTTGAGGACCACGACCTCCAAACCAGGGAAGGTCGAAGTTTCCAGGGTGAAAAGAGCTGTCGGTGGGTGGCTACTGAGTTGAATGATGTGAGAAGGCTCTTCCCATGAGCCCTTGATTCCCACGCCCACGTGCTCTGTCCACGAGGAAAAGACCGCATATTGGTCGCTAACTCACTGCCCGGGTAGGGCGTCCTTGGAGACCGAGTTCCTCCCTCTCTAGGCATCGTCTCCTAACACGAGCCGCAACCGAGTCTTGTCCATGCCATTTATCTCTTCTCACAGATGAACGGCTTCTGCTTCTTGTGTGTGGAAAGAGCTTGTGTGGGTTTGAGCCTGATGCTGCACTCGTCTTGATATGGGATGGGCTTCCTGGTTGGAAGCAATGAGGCTTGGACTTTGTGATCATGCATAGGATGTTCTTTTGGTTCTCTGCTCTCTGCCCCTCCCCCTTCTAGCTTACCACTTCTCTTTTACTGATCTGCTGCCACTTCTCACCAGTTTTCTAACAGTGCCTTATCCAGGCCTTCACCCAGTTCTGATTTCTGCTACATCTCATATAGCTTCACAGCTTTTGACATCAAGGAGTGTCCAACTGGTAGCCTGCAACACATGCGTCCTAGGATGGCTATCAATGTCACTCAACACCTTTGTAGATGACAATGTCATGTTGCAATGTCAAAATGCTGGATGGAGTCCCAGGAGATGGCTCAGCAGTTAAAAGTACTTGCTTACAGTAAGAAAAAAAATGACACATTGAGATTTGTATAAAAATGGTCAAACTTGGAACAGATCATTTTAAGTGAACTCACACAATCACAGAAATACAATCGTCGCATGATCTCACTTGTCTGTAGTTCTTAACCTGGATCAGCCCAAGTTGCTGACAAACTGAATAGCAGCTTGAGGCTTGGACAATAGGGAGGGTAGGATGTGGGGGAAGGGAAAAGGAGGGGCACAAAATCTGAGCCCAAATTGAACTGGTAACACAGAATCCTATATCCTGGAAATCAAACTAAAAGGTGGAACCCTCAAGTGGACCTTAGAGGGAACACCTGAATGGAAGGGCACTGGAGAGAGTGAGATGAAACGTAACCTTAAATTTCTCTTCTTTCTCTTTCTTCTATGGCTATTTCTTTTTTCTTTTCCCTTGGTGCTGGCCTGTAATTCCCTGTACTAAGATGTGGTCTACATTCACAATGATCTGTTGATCAGAGAGACCTACTAGATCTCCTAAAACAAACAAGACAGACATCTGTCAAAGCACTTGATTACCCATCAGAGGTTAATGGTAAGACCCTACTGCTGAAGACACCAAATGCTGTTGGCAAGGACCAATGAGAGACCTGGTTGGAATCTGGAGGACAGCCAGTCCTCAGACAATTAGCCCATTTAGTGCTGGAAGGCACTACATGAGCTACCAGGGGCAAGTGGCCAACATCTGTCCAAGCAACTCAAAATCTAAAGGACTCAGAAGCAAACAACCTGGCGTGATGTTCACACAAGTGCAGTAGTGGCACACAGCCATGGTGGGCAACCAACTGCTCTTGGATTGGCCAACAGATCCACTCAGTGGAAAGGAACCCATATCTGGAACTGGGAAACAAGTCAGAATCATATCTAGATAAGGATTCACTTTCCATTGTCAAGCTCCCACTAACCTTAGACTATCAAAGTGTCTAAACCCTTATAATTCCCTCAATTAATAATGGTTATCCCATTTAACTGGCGCTGACTTCACTCTCCATTGGAGAATCTGCTTCTCTTTTTTAGATGGGAACTGGACTTGAGATAAACAATCCAGCACACTCCACCCCAGCCCCAGCTGAAGTCACAGAGGAATTGGGGAGCTGAGCAAGAGGGCTGCTGTCTCAGTTAAGCTGACATCAGCACAGGGTGATGGAGAAGGACACTGGGGACACTCAACGCCAGAGGTCCTGAGGCTCCTAAGCGCCCATCACTGAAGTAGACATAAAATGCTCCCAACATGGCTCAGGGAATTTTGTGGAAGAAGAGGCAGAAAGATTGTTAGAGCCACAAGGTGGGACATTTTGCACAGAGACATTGCCTCTCCCCCATAACTGACTGCTGCCCCCATAACGCATGACCCATGATCCCCATGGGGCTGACCTGCATTCCCAACGAGGAAGGCCTTTTCAGAAAAGGGGCAGGGAGGGGGGAAAGGATGGTATCGACATGTGATGTTTACATAAAAATATGTCCATATCTAATAATCATTTTAAAAAGTACTTGCTTACAAAGCCTGCTGGCCTGGGTTCAATTCTCCAGTCACCCACATAAAGCCAGGCAGACATTTGTTTGCAGTGGCAAGAGACCTTGTGATGCATACACACATGAGCACAAACATACACACATACACACAAATAAAATTTTTGTAAGTTAAGTGATGATTCTTATATTCATACTCCCATCCTCTTTTTCTCCCCTGAAGTCCAAACTCACATCCAGTTGCTTCTCATCAGCTCTGGTAACCTATCTAACAGGCAGCCTGAAATACCAAATCCAAATGTGAATTGTTTTTTGGCTCATGTGTGTACTGTGCATGCATGTTCATGTATGAGGGGGGTACAAGTGTGCATACACGTGTGTGCATGTGTAGAGGCCAGAGGTGGAGGCTGGGCGTCTTCCTCAGCTGATGTCCGCATTATTCTTTGAGATGGGATCCGTCGCTGAGCCTAGAGCTCACCAATTCAGCGACTCCCAGCAAGGCCAGGCACCCTGCAGTCTGGTCTCCCCAGCACTGGAATCCCAGGGGCACAGCATTTACATGGGTGCTGGGGACCACGGGGATCTGAGCTCAGGTCATTGTGCTTATGTGCAAATACCTTACCAGCTGAGCCATCTCCACAGCCACAGGCCCCCACGTCTAGACTTTTTACCGCCCCCCCCCCCCCACGCCAGGTGCTGGTACATAGACTTAACTCTTCTTCCAGGCTTCCCCATTTCAGTTAATGATTGTAATACTCCTCTGTTAGTATTGGGGTGTCAAGCTTTAAAACCGCCTCATCTGATTTTGCTTTGTTTTCATACTCCATCTTCAAGATCTTAGCGTGCTGTGTCATCTTCACTTTGGTTTTATTAATCATGAACTTTACCGTATGGACAAATCACATATTGGTTTTATTCCTATCAGGTTGAACGCTTATATCCCCTCTTCCCTGCCCCCATTCCACTGAAGGACTTCCTCAGCAGGGTTAATTGGGGTCACAAATGCATCAATAAGTCTCTGTGCAGTTCAGGGTGAAGGAGAGAGCAATGCCTCAGGAGATTCCACTCCCACCCTGGGGCTCGAGCATTCCCTCAGCTCCCCTCTCCCACAATGTCCCCCAAGTTTAGGCAGGTGTGTTACAAATGTACTTTAGAATAAACTCAGAATCCAAGTAGCCCTTATTGATCTATGCCCCCCCACTCCAAGTCCAAGCTGCCATTAATTTATACTTGAATTATTTATTACGTGAGTCCTGGCCTGCCTCCTCCTGCCTCTCTAGAGTCCTCAGCCACAGGCAAGGTATGCTCTTACAACATTCTTCCCCGGGCTTATCACTACCCAGCGTTATTTGCACTAATTTGCTTGTTACCCTTCTTTCATTAAAGTTTGAACTCTGTATGCAGTTGTCACTATTGTTAACAACAATGCATTTTATTCTTAAAAGAATATCAAGAGTAGATTTTAAGTATTCTCCCCACCCACATGACAACTGTGTGAAGTAATGCATATTCTTGTTGGGTCAATATAACTAGCCCATAGCACGTCTGTATTTCAAAACATCATGTTGCCCATGATAAATACATAGAGCTTAGTTTTTATAATTAAAAATATGAGTTTCTGGGGCTGGAGAGATGGCTTAGCTGTTAAGTGCTTGCCTGTGAAGCCTAAGGACCCCGGTTCGAGGCTTGGTTCCCTAGGTCCCACGTTAGCCAGATGCACAGGGGGCGCACGCATCTGGAGTTCGTTTGCAGAGGCTGGAAGCCCTGGCGTGCCCATTCTCTCTCTCTCTCCATCTGTCTTTCTCTCTGTGTCTGTCGCTCTCAAATAAATAAATAAAAAATACAAAAATAAAAAAGATATCACTATTGGGGCTGGAGAGATGGCTTAGCGGTTAAGGAGTTTGCCTGCAAAGCCAAAGGACCTGGGTTAGATTCCCCAGGACCCATGTAAGCCAGATGCACAAGGGGGCGCATGCATCTGGAGTTCATTTGCAGTGGCTTGAGGCCTTGGTGCACACATTTTCTCTCTCCTTCCCTCCCCCCCCCCCAAATCAATAAATAAAAATAAAGTTAAAAAAAGACATCACAGCCGGGCGTGGTGGTGCACACCTTTAATCCCAGCACTCAGGAGGCAGAGGTAGGAGGATCGCCATGAGTTCAAGGCCACCCTGAAATGACAGAGTTAATTCCAGGTCAGCCTGTACCAGAGTGAGACCCTACCTCGAAAAACCAAAAAAAAAAAGAGTTTCTGGAGAATTGGGGATTTTCAAGACGTGTTTTATTTATTGATTTGCGAGAGAATGAGAGAGACAAAGGGAAGGGGTACACCAGGGCCTCTTGCCAGTGCAAACCATCTCCAGATGCATGCGTTACTTAGGGCATCTGGCTTTACATGGGTACTGGATCTTTGAACCCAGGCGATCAGACTTTGTAAGCACTTGGTAGCCACTGAGCCATCTCCTCAGCCCCAAGATTGGAGACTTCACTCATTTGTTCATTGCTGTCTTTTCAACATCTAGAACTGCCCCAGGCACACTGTAGGTTTTTAATGAAATAAACACGTGATTAGGCACATCGTCCTTAATCACCGCAAAAGCTAGTTGTTTATCTATTATTTATTTATCTTTGGTGTCTGTTCATGTGTGTGTGCGTGTGGGTGTACACACGTGACACACATGTGCGGAGTTGAAGGGCAACTGTCAAGGGTCGGTCCTCAGCTTGCACCTCAGCTGAGGCAGCGTCTCCCGTTCTCGCTGAGGCTTGGGGGTCTGGATTCAGGGGCTCACATGCACACCACGAGCACTTTTCCACAGTCATCTCCCCAGCCCCACAAACACTCTGAGGACATAAGACCTCACGGAAATTAAGTCATTCAATCAACGTTGCTGAGACCTTGAGTGGCAGCATCATGCTGTGGACGCCGTGCTCAGCGCAGGGGTGGGCGTCTGCTGAATGCGCACACGTGTGGTCCGCTTGCCGGGCTGCTGAAAGCCTGGAGGGAGCCTTTTCCTGGGCTCAGCTGCCAGGGATGTCCACGAGCCCTGGGAGAGCTACGGCAGTGCTCTTGCTTAGCCAAATGGATATAGTAGCCCATGAAATTGGCCTCAAAACATTTATGCTTATGCCCATATATCTTTTTTCAATTTTTTTTTTGCTTATTTATTTATTTATTTGAGAGTGACAGATAGACACAAAGAAAAAGAGGCAGAGAAGGGGAAACCCTTCAACATATTGGTCTTGGCAAAGACTTTCTGAACATAACCCCAATTTCTCCAGCAATAAAACCACAGATTAATCACTGGGACCTCATGAAATTACAAAGATTTTGCACTGCAAAGAACACTGTGAATAAAGCAGAGGCAACCTACAGAATGGGAAAAAAAATCTTTGCCAGCTATGTATCTGATAGAGGACTAATATCTAGGATATACAAAGAACTTAAAAAGTTAACTAATAAGGAATCAAGCCAATCAAAAAATGGGCTATGGAGGTAAATAGAGAGTTCTCAAAGGAAGAAATATGAATGGCATATAAGCATCTAAAAAAAGTTCTACGTCACTGGTCATCAGGGAAATGCAGATTGAAACTACATTGAGATTCCATCTCACTCCTGTCAGATTGACCACCATCATGAAAACAAATGATCATAAATGTTGGTGGGGATGTGGAAAAAGAGGAACCCTTCTACATTGCTGGTGGGAATGCAATCTGGTCCAGCCATTGTGGAAATCAGTGTGGAGGTTCCTAAAACAGCTAAAGATTGATCTACCATATGACCCAGCTATAGCACTCCTAGGCATATATCCAAAGGACTCATCTCATTTCCTTAGAAGTACGTGCTCAACCATGTTTATTGCTGCTCAATTTATAATAGCTGGGAAATGGAACCAGCCTAGATGTCCCTCAACTGATGAGTAGATAATGAAGATGTGGCACATTTATACAATGGAGTTCTACTCAGTGGTAAAGAAAAATGAAGTTATGAAATTTGCAGAAAAATGGATTGATCTGGAAAGGATTATGCTAAGTGACCCAGGCCCAGAAAGCCAAGTGCCACATGTTCTCCCTCATATGTGGATCCTAGCTACAGATGATTGGGCTTCTGTGTGAGAAGGAAAAAACTCAGTAGCAGAGGCCAGTAAGTTAAAAAGGAGATATAAAGGGAAGAGAAAGGAAGGGAAGAGGGTACTTAATAGGTTGATATTGTATATATGTAAGTGGAATGATTGAGATGGGGAGGGGATATGATGGAGAATGGAATTTCAAAGGGGAAAGCGGGGGGGGTGGTTGGGAGGGAGGGTACTACCATGGGATATTTTTCATAATCATGGAAAATGTTAATAAAAATTGAGAAAAAAAGAAAGAAAAAGAGGCAGAGAGAAAGAGATTGAGAGAGAGAGAGAGAGAGAATGGGTGCACCAGGGCCTCCAGCCACTGCAAACAAACTCCAGACACGTGTGCCCCCTTGTGCATCTGGCTTATGTGGGTCCTGGGGAATTGAGCCTCAAACCAGGGTCCTTAGGCTTCACAGTCAAGTGCTCAGCTGCTTAGATGATTAGGTGGCTTAGCAGTTAAAGCGCTTGCCTGCAAAGCCTAAGGACTCATGTTCGATTCACCAGGTTCCACCTGCAAGGTGACGCAAGTGAGCAACGTTGCACACGCACACAAGATGGTGCACGGGCCTGGAGTTTCACTGCAGTGGCTGCAGGCCCTGGCATGCCAATTATGTCTCTCTTTCTCTTTTTCTCTCTCTCTCTCTCTGATAAAAAACTAATAAAACGATTTTGTAAAATGTCAGTCTCCATAACAAAGCTCTGTTCATCTGCAGGGTACAGTTTAGAGTGCTGTGGAGGCAGTCCAATGGACTGGAGCTCCTTGCAGCTTAACTTCATGATCTGTGCACACAAGGCACTCCCGTCTCTACCCAGCCCTGTGTGCCCACGGCACTCCTGTCTCTACCCAGCCCTGTGTGCACACTCCTGTCTCTACCAAGCCCTGGTTCTGAAGGCAGTGTGGAATAGAAACTTCTGATGTCATGAACAGCAAGGGCCAAAGGCCATTCCACTCCATGGCACAGCCAGGTGACCTCCAGGACTAAGGACCAGTGTATCTAGATCTGCTTCCGGGACAAAGAGTCTCAGCAGGAGAATTTCATTCCAGGGAAAGGAAGTGTTTTATGGCTTCAGGCTGACATGTGTGAACATGATTCTGTACTTGAGGATTTCAGCTTTTAAACAGAAGTACAATTTGTCAATTTTGGTTTCAGTTTTACAGGCACTATCTTTGCAGAGGACTAAATTTGTGTGAGTGCAAACGTGCTAATGAAACATGACATTTTTGTCTATTAAATGCACCTTCTCCAGGGAAGGGCTCTAAAAGAGTTCATAAAACTTCTCATGGTGTCTGGGGAAACAGAGCATTATATCTATAGATGTTTGAAAGAAGGACTAAAACCCTCATGATAGAAAAGTATTCTGAGTAATTTAAACTATTAACATCCAAAGCCTAAACAGAATACTGAATTAGGCAGGAGAAGTAAAAGGCTACACACTTCCCCCTTTTCAGTTTCTGACTGGCTTACAAATGTAAGAAATTTCCATTATGAAAATATTCACAATTTAATTTTCAGGCTGACACAAACTTGACTCAATTTTATCCTAAGAAACCCAAAAGAACAATCAGTTTCTTAAGCATCTGAGCCTGTGGATTTAGTCAAAATCTAAACCCCATGGTGTTCCTGCATCTTTATGGAATAGAAAATTGGCAATATTAGTACTAATGTTTTTTGCTGCTAAGCTCCAAATTGGTTATTATCAAACTTTCCAAGGCTGAGAAGAAGGCTATTCTAAGTAGAAGAAAAAAAGAAGAAGAATGCCAAGAGAAGTCACATTTCAAAGCATTTTTGAGAACCTGGAATCTTGAAAGAAGAAACTAATTAATAAGAAGTCTTGTTAAAAGCAGGATTGCTTTCAGAGAGCTAAGAGTATGCGGAGTGTACAGTGTTCTTGACAAAAGGAATTGTTCCGTCTGTCTGAAAGGGGCGGAGAATGAACTCGAGGAATCGGAGAGGCAGTGGAAGTCCTTGGGGTAGCAAGGTAGCAGGGAGAGGTAAGCCTCATTTCCATCCTAATTTTAGTGCTGGAATCTTCCTGTAAAAAGAAATCCTCAGGGTGAAGGCTGTGAAGATGTTTCAGTGGCTCAAGCACTTGCTGGGAAAACAAGAGGGCAAGCGTGCAGAGCCCCCAGCCCCCGTGCAGAGGACAGGAGAGTGTGGCAACCAGCCTGGGCCATGAGTACTGGGAGACGGCGACGGGATCCCCCGGGCTTGGCTAGGTTGACTTGTCTAATTGGTGAGCTCTGCGTTCCAGTGAGAGACGCTGCCTCCGAAAATAAATGGGGCAGAGGTAGAGGAGACACCCACCGTCGACCTCTGACCGCCGCACCCACGACCATTTCGACACCGTCCAGTCTTCTGTCCAGGACCTAGTCTATGCACCCGGAGAAACAGTAGACAGACAGCGAAGGATAAACAAACGGGATTTGTTTCCATGGCCGCGTAACAGCTTCTTGAGTGAAGACTGGGCTCCGGGTGGCTATGGCCTGCCGCCCAGGAGGACCAGGGTAGGTGCAGCTGACCCTCGGGGGCCACACGTCTGCCAACCCAGAAGGCACAAAAGTGTTACGGCTCCAACTCTGGTGGCAGCAGGTCTGCCGAGAAAGAGGATATGGGAGTGTTCCAGCTCCGAGGCCTTGGCAGGTTTGGGGGCGCTGGCCGCGGGGCGTGAGAGCGGGAGCAGGGCAATAGCCGGTCCCGTGGGCTCGGGCCCGGAGGCTGGCGAGGCAGCGGGCCTTGTTGGACTTCTCTCTGAGGCAAGAGAGGGTCCTGGCATCTTGGACACAGGTGCCAAGTGGACGCAAGCCCTGTCCTAGCCCTCTTCCTCCCCCCCCGCCCCGCAGCTCGCGGGCATCCTGGCTCGTAGCCTGGCCACCAGCAGGGAAGGGTCTCTGCTTCCAGCTTTCATGTCAGCCAGGGAATGCAAAGCCGGAAGCTGCACTCTCATATCCACATGGGCACAAGAAGAAGGCCCGTACAACTTGTAGTATTTTTGTGCCTGTTTTGCTCACAGCCCAGGAAGGGGCCACTCCTTTCCCAGCTCAATATAAACACGCCAGGTGTGGTGGCGCATGTCTTTAACCCCAGCACTCGGGAGGCAGAGGTAGGAGGATCGCTGTGAGTTCGAGGCCAGCCTGAGACTATATAGTGAATTCCAGGTCAGCCTGGGCTAGAGCGAGACTCTACCTTGAAAAGCCAAATATATACATATGTACATACACACATGCCAAAACCTCTCTGGGATAAAGATATTTCTTAGAAAATAAATACAATAAGCACAAATTCATCTCCCTACCTGTGATCTCTAAAAAGCCTAGTTCCAGTAGAAAGTAAATATTCTGTTTAATTCATTCACACAGGTGTGGGCTCCCCTGCCCCTGGGGACTGGCTGTGGGGTCTGAATGATGGAGTAATGGACCACTGGGCCCCGGAGCATCCCAGCGGGTCCCAGGGCAGTTGGGACCCCCACCCCACTTCTCTGCATTAGCCCAGGCCACAACCAAGACCCCAGGATGGGCGGTTGTTGAGAGTCACCAGAGTGAGACAGGAATCTCCCTTTACTCTCTTCCTACCCCCCACTTCTGTGTGTTGCGAATCCCAGGCAGCTTAGGAGGGCCCTGATGCAGCTTCATCTTGTACGACAGCCTTGCAGGGTCCATCCTGGGTCCTGGGATGAGACTCCAGGAAGGGACCGTGCTTGGCCCAGCACCGCAGGGCCCGAGGGCCTGTCCTGGCCAGTAGGGGCTGCACCTGGCAAGGCATTGACAGCCACCAGCACTGAGGACTTGTGTCACAGGACCCGCACTCCAGTGTGCGGGTGCGAAAGTCTTGGCAGAAGAGAACATGATCTTAAAAAAAAAAAAAGATTGTGTCTGGCGAGATGGCTTAGCGGCTAAGGTGTTTGCTGGCAAAGGAAAAAGACCCAGGTTTGATTCTCCAGGACCCACGTAAGCCAGATGCACAAGGGGACACATGCATCTGGAATTCCTTTCCAGTGGCTGGAGGCCCTGGCAAGCCCATTCTCTCTCTCTCTCTCTCCCTCAAATAAGTAAATAAAACATATTTTAAGAATTATTTATTTGCAAGCTGAGAGATTAGGAAAAGAAAGGAAGAGACTGGGCCCATCAGGGCCTCCAGCCACTGAAAAGGAATTCCAGACACATGTGCCATTTTGTGCATCTGGCTTTACATGGGTACTGAGGAATCGAACCTAGGTAATTAGGCTTTGCCTCAACTGCTGAGTCATCTTTCCAGCCCAAGAGAACCTGTTCTAAAGAGAGACACGCGTGCCCTTTCTTTGGCTATCAGGCTTTGCAAATAATGGTTCCTAAGAAATTGGAATTTCCCAGGAATCCCACTGTGGGAGAAGGAAAGGATGAAGTGTGGTGCTGACCAGAGGGGGAGGCTGTCTCCCAGGAAGAGATCTCCCACAGTGCCAGCTTGTCAGACCACCTTGCGTGACAGATTGGAGCTGACTCAGGGCCAGGTCCCTGACGGGCAGGTCCGCACCTGACCAGAGCTATTTAGCCGTGCCCACCACTTGTACTCTATTGAAACTTGAGCCTCATAGAGGGCCCCTAAGATGGATTTGGGGGGTCACTGGGCTTCTTTATTTGTTTCTTTTTCCAACGTGTCCACACTGAATTAACCTCCTATCTCTGCTTTTCACCTTACTTGACTTTTCAGTCGGCACATTTGAGGGCGGGTGGCTGAGCCTGGCTTTTTAGAACTACCAGGACTCAGGCTTTGAGCCTAACAGCTCCCATAAGAAATGGTGTTAGGAGAAAAAAAAAAAAAAAAAAAAAAGAAATGGTGTTAGGACAGAAGGGTGAGGGGCCTCCCTGAGCCATGGGTGTCTGTCCCACTCGGTGGTTTTAGAATCTTCTCATTCCTTCTAATTGAGATTGAGAGAAACTGGCAGTAAATCTCGCTTCCTTCCTCCCTCCCTTCCTTCCTTCCTTCCTTCCTTCCTTCCTTCCTTCCTTCCTTCCTTCCTTCCTTCCTTCCTTCTTCCCTTCCTTCCCTCCTCCCTCCCTCCCTCGCTCATCATTCACAGCACCTACTTTCAGATTACTCCATGTTCCGATGCTCTTTCCACACCAGGCCGGTCATACTAGGTCTTTCTTCTGCCCTTGTACGTTTCCTTTGTGTGAATGGACGCGACCTGTTTGCCGTTCAAGTGCTTGCTCACATGTCACTGGCCTGCACAGATGCTCAGACAACACAGCCTCCTTCTGCTGTCCTATAGTTTTCTCCTCCTCCTCTTCTTATTCCTGTCCATGAAATAGGATCTCACTGTATAGCCCAGGCTGTCCTTGAGTCATAGCAATCCTCCTGCCTCTGTCTCCCTAGTGCTGAGATTATAGGGATGAACCCCACACCTGTTAAGTTTTATTGTCTTTGTTTCTTTTCGAGGTAGGGTCTCACTCTAGCTCAGGCTGACCTGGAATTCTCTATGTAGTCTCAGGGTGGCCTCGAACTCACGGCGATCCTCCTACCTCTGCCTCCTGAGTGCTGGGATTAAAGGCAGGCGCCACCACACCTGGCCAGATTTATTGTCTTTAGGAAACATATCACAACCTGATTTTCAGGTCATTTCTCTGTGCCTTCAGTTTTTGAGTCACCCCCGACCACAGTGCTATTGTGATAAGCCCACTACTTAAAATATTGCTTGAAACACAGCATTGACTCACTGACTGTGTGTTGAATAGATTTCTTGGCCAAGTTAATGAATATGTGAGTATCATGAGAAATCTTCAAGCTTAGGTCAAAAGAACATTCAATTTCCTACCCTAATAGCTCCGGACAGGTTCCCCTTCCTTTCCTGGCAGAGCCTATGCCATTACTTGTATTTTATTTGCATTTGTTGAGTACCACTGTGTGCCAGGCATGCATTTTGATATGCATTCTCTGTGAACGTCACGTGGCAGAATAAGTCAGGGGTTTGGTTTTCTCCAGTGCATACAGTTTATGAACTCACAACACACTTAAGTATATAGCAGGCTCCTGGGTCACCTTCCTTCCTTCTTTCCTTCCTTCCGCCTCTTTCACTCTTTCCTATAGATGGAACCAAGGGTCTTGCACATGCTTGGCAGGTATGCCACCACTGAGCTACATCCCAGGCCATGCCCCTTATATTTTCTATGTGGTTGACAAGGTCTCTTCTTTTCTTAATGGATCTGAATCTTAACATGCTCGTTATAGCATGTTAAGATTATTTCCTCCCTTGGTTACTTGGCATGAAGGGTAGACAGACTCTCCTGGTGGCCTGCAAGAATGATGAACCTACAGGTCCCTGTATCTAGAGGTCAGAACTGCGATGACCTTCATCATTAAGAAGAAGATAGCCACTTACTAACAAGACAAGAAAAGACAGCTGACTCCCCCGCAGGAGATAAACCACCCCTCGCGCAGCAGCCGGGGCCCAGGTAGAGCCACAGAGGAACCGGCGAGCTGAGCGTGAGTGCTGCTTCCACGGACAGCCTGACAACCAGCGCCAGGGTGGTGGAGACAGACACCGAGGAGACTCGAAACACGCCAAAGCAGAAATACAGAAGCCGCTGAGAGCTCAACACTAAAGCACACTTAAAGCACGCCCACCACACCTCAGGGAGGTTTGTGGGACAGGGGCCGGAATGATTGTAAGAACTATAGGGTGGGAAGGAATATCCAGAGGCATTGCCCCCCACCCCTGACGATGGCTGACTGCCAGCAGTCCCCCTGAGGAGGGCCCTCGGTGGAGATAGATAGATAGATAGATAGATAGATGATAGATAGATAGATAGATAGATGGATGAAAGATAGGTAGATGATTGGAAGAATGAGAATGAATGTGTGTGCCACGGCCTCTTCTCAGGACAGTTTTTTTCTGAGACAGGATCTATCTTAGTAGTCCAGGCTGGCCTTGAAATCCTTCTGCCTCAATTTCCTGAAAGCTGGGCCGCCATCTCTGGCAGACGCTGTGTCTTCATGATGGATAATCAAAGCCACACTAAGACTTGTTCACAGCGACTCGGGGCGTTTGTGCAGCTCATGTACGACAGACACTTCGCAGTTAAATTATTCTTACCCCACACATGTAGAACACCCTCACCCCCACAACATAAAATCTCATGTATTATGATTTGACCTGAAGACCCCATGTATAGAAATGAAACCCATCTCCCACATACCCAGTGTGTAGTGGAGACTCAGTGATTGAATGGCAATAGCCTCTTCCCTCCAAGAGAGTATTACTAATCCAGAGTATTTCTGAAATCTTGCTTGGGAGAGATGTCACCAGCTGCCCCCTCTGGGCTGGGAGTACTTTCTTTAGAGTATCATCTACTACTCTGTGGCATCCCAGGTGGATGTTTCCATAGTTCTTGGCTTCACCCATGCTGTCTTTTCTGCTACATTCCATGGCCATTCCTTAGAAGCCCAGTAATCTCTTAGGCTGTCTCTTAGCAATAGGTCAAGACCCCAGGGGCTGTACGGCGGTTTGAACAATCTTGACACCTCTCAGCCTGGGCTGGCAGGAGTGGTCTCCCCATTGTGATTCACGTCCCCAACACTGAGGAGTGTCTCTGTATCGGATGAGAGCCTAGTTCAAGGTCAAAAAGCCAGACCCACCATTTATTTCAACAATGCCTCTCTCTCTAGACTGACTGGCTATTATGTGGTGACTAGATATCTGTGACAGCCTGCCTCTGAGCTTTGCAAAGTTCAAGGGCTTGCCGGGAAGTCCTGCCAAGAGAGGCATTCATTTTTTTCAGATGTCATAGCAAAAGACCCTATGGCCACACATGGGCTTTATCCATAACCTATTTTATTATTTTTAACAGCTTTATTAAAGAGTAATTGACAAATAATATGATACACATATTTAAAAATTTTAGATGCAGTCAAAAAATGAACATATGCATCATACACAAAACCCCTGTGGAATCCCCCCTTCCCACTTAATTTATCCCATATGACCTCATCTCTGCTATGAATCGCTATAGGTTAGTTTATATGGAACAGATGAGATACAATTACATGTCCTAGCTGGAATAGAATCATAAATGGAATCGCATAGTGTGTACTGTCTTTTAGGTTCTTTTGTTAGCATGTTTACTTTGAGGTCACATGCCTCAGAGAATATATCAGTGCTTAATTTCTTTTTTAAAAAAAATCATTGAGGGCTGGAGAGATGGCTTAGCGGTTAAGCACTTGCCTGTGAAGCCTAAGGACCCCGGTTCAAGGCTCGATTCCCCAGGACCCACGTTAGCCAGATGCACAAGGGGGCGCACGTGTCTGGAGTTCATTTGCAGAGGCTGGATGCCCTGGCACGCCCATTCTCTTTCTCTATCTGCCTCTTCCCCTCTCTGTCTGTTAAATAAATAAATAAAAATAAACAAAAAAAATCATTGAGCAGCATCCTGCTGGATGAGTATACCAGAATGTGTTTACTCATTCCTGTAAGGATAAATAATTTTACTCTTTTTCAGTTTGGGGCTATTGCAAACAAAAATGCAATGAATATCTAAGTCTAGATCTTTGTGTGAGCATGTGCTTCCATTTCTGTAGCCCAAATGCTAGAAGTGCAGTGGTTGGGTGTATATCAGGTATATACTTAACTTTCAAATTTATTTATTTATTTGAGAGAGAGAGTATGGGCATGCCAGGGTCTCCAGCCGCTACACATGAGCTCCAGACACACTTGCCGCTTTGTGTGTTTGGCTTTCTGTGATTACTAGGGAACTGAACCCAGGCAGTCAGGTTTTTAAGAAAGTGCCTTTAACCACAGAGCAATCTCCCCAGCCCACATTTAACTTTTTTTTTTTTGTTTTGTTTTTTTTTTTGGGAGGTAGGATCTCACTTTAGCCCAGGCTGACCTGGAATTCACTATGTAGTCACAGGGTGACCTCAAACTCATGGTGATCCTCCTACCTCTGCCTCCCGAGTGCTGGGATTAAAGACATGCACTACCATGCCCGGCTCACATTTAACTTTTTAAGAAACAACTAAATTGTTTTCCAAAATAGTTGTACAATTTTACTTTCCTGCCCAGTGGCCTGTGAGAGTTCTCGTGACTCCTGCTCATAGACAGTTGGCATGACCATCTTTTTCATGTCAGCCACCCTAAAGATATGTAGTGGTGTCTCACTGTGGCCTGAATGTACATTTCCCCAAGAGCTACAGAGGTTAACTATTTCCTTTGCGTGTTTAATTGCTATATATATTCTCCTGCCATGAAATGTCTGGTCAAATTTCTTGCCCATTTTATAATTGCCTTGTTTGAGCATTTGTATTGAGTTCTTGATATGATTTCCAAATATATTCTCCCAACCTGTGGTTTGTCGTTTTTCTTAATAGTGATTTCTTAACTTGTTCTTTGTGGGGATCATGTGTATTTTGCCTTCTAAGACATCTTTGCCCAGCTCATGAAGATTTCCTGTGGTCTTTGTCTAGTTTTGTAGCCTCACGTGGAGGTCTATAGTCCATGCGTCTAACATAGTTAGTATGGTCGAGGTATAGGTCAAAGTTCTTTTTATTAATTGATTGATTATATATATGCAGAGCCAATCTTTCTGGCCCGTATTGGAAGACTATCCTTTACCCACTGAATTAGTCTTACACTTTCATCAAAACTCCGTTCGTTGGCTAGAGCACATCTGGACTGGCCGAGCAAGCACTTCTAAAGATGGGCTCCAGCACAGAAGTATTGAGGGTCCTGATAAAACCTGCCTGTGCTAGCTTCCTGTGTGTGCCAAAAATCTAAGCCTGTGATAGTAAGAAGAGAGCTTATTGAAGACGGTCAAATCAATGAAAGTAAATTCTTCTTGCAATTTGGCTGACTCTGTTCCCCTCTGTCCTTCCAGAACAAGGTCTGCGCTGCAGCTCCAGTGACTAGGGGGCGAAGGAGAAGGGTGGCTGCTAGATGCGGACACGGGGTCCTGCACTGGTGTGGGCATTTGAAGAGCTGAGCTCGCATGTAAAGCCAGGGGCCGAGGAGGAGCGTGGCGGTGGGGGCGGGGGGACAGGACTCAGGTCTTGCACAGCTTGCCACGCCCGGTCAAGGTTTGGGTCTGGTGTAGTAACTTTTCCTGGAGAGACATGAACAAACATCTACTCACCCCAGACAGGACCTCAGTGACAGAACCCAGTAATGATTCCACCATGTCCAGCTTGGCCGACCGATGAGTTTATTATGCTTACGTACAGACTACAGGCGAGGGTTCACTAACCGGAGCGTGGGTGACCCCCAGACACACAGCTAGCTCTGCAGACGACTATCTCCTTGTGGATGGAAACTTCATGGCTGTCTCACGGACTCTCCCTTTCCGCTAACCTTCCAGTTCCTGGCGAGCACAAGCATCTTCCACAGTCTCTTGCGGCTGGGGGTGGGGCAGGTGGGAAGGATTAATGGCTGCATCCCAGGTGAGGTTCCTGTGACCTTTTCCTTTTCCCTGTTACTGGAGCATGTCAATAACTCCATTGCCATTGCCATAGACCTGGCTATCACTGTATTGTTCTGCTCAGTTAGTTGCCATGACTACTGAACCAAGATAAACTACTCAGAAATGGGGATGGGATGATTAGCTGTTGTGTGTGGAGGAGAAGAGATGCACTAATCAGGGCGTTTATCCTGAGCTCACGGGAGGCTCTTGATGGCTGGGATGAAATGGCTTGGTTGAGCTCTTCTAAGACCTCTAGTTACCGCTGGGAAGCCAGCCTGGGACGTGGATGGCAGAGTGACAGGCCTGGAAGGAACACACCTCCCAGGCCCGGGGAGAAGGGTCTTGTCACACAAGCACACACGTGAGGGCCTGGGTTCGGGTCCAAGCTCCCAGCGAGAGCCAGATGTGGCGGCGTATGCCTTTAATTTCAGTGCTGGAAGGTGCAGATAGGAACCTGACCCACAGAGCTCACTGGGTCGCTAGTCACCACCGCTCTGACGTGATGGTGAGGCCTCTGGAGTTGTTTTCTTGGCCAATTAAAGGATTCAAAGGCAGGGAAGTGTTTAAGAGAATCAAGTTTATTTCAAGGCAGGAGGTGAAGAAAGCAGAGAGAACTGACTGTTCTGTGGGGGTGATTCCAGAGCTGGGTGAGCTTTTGAATGAGGGGAGCCCGCCTGTCCACAGGGTGTGCTCGGTGGGTCCATGCCGCATCTGGAACCGCACTGGTCTCCGGAAGCCCGCCAGGCCAGCCGGCCAGCGCAACGTCGCACTTAGGCCAGGGAGAAGGAGGAAGTGGACTCACCCTCTTCACATCTTTGGTTAGAATACATTCACCTGCCAAGGGCTCTTTTTCCCTGCCTGTGTGCCAGGCCAAGGACCCTGCCCTTTCCTGTAATGTTTCATTAGGGCGTTGAAAGCAGGGGCCTGGGACATCAGCACTCCTGCCTGACCCGTGGCTAACCTCCCCTGGACTCTCGCCTTGGGGTTGTCAAGTGTGTCCAGTGTTTGAAATAACACCGTAACAGGATCGTGGAGGGAGGCAGATGGCCCTCACTCTGGGCAGAACTGACCAAAAATACAGGACGTGAACAACTATAGGTGGTAAGTCACTCTCTAAGAATCTCACTGGTACCCCAAAAAGACATAAAAATGACGAGGGGCTGGGAGATGGACTAGTGGTTAAAGCTGCTTGCTTGCAAAGCCTGAAGGCCTGAGTGCATCTCCCTGGTGCGCACGTAAAGCCGGATGCAGGAGGAGGTGTGCGCACGCGTTTGCAGGCTGGTTTCCGGCGGCAGGAGGCCCTGGCGAGCGTTCTCCCTCCCTCCCTCCCTCCCTCCCTCTCAGATCAGGAAGTAAGCATGCTTCAGCAGGGCGGGTCTAGGAAGTAGGATGCTGAAAACAGGAGGTGGTAGCGATTCCCTGGAGCGGCCAGCTCAAAGTGACACAGGGACTTCCTCACAGCAGAGCAAGGGCAGACTGCTGCTGCCCTGCCCCGAGCAAACGTCAGTGTCTCAGTGTCATACATCTTAGACACCGACGTAAGCTGAATTTGGGTCAACAGGCTTCTGTGACAGGCGCACGGCTTTCCTTGGAAGCTCCTGCTTTGAGGAGAGATACAAGGGAGGGAACAAGAGGAAACAAGAGAAATGAAAGCCTTGTCTTACAGGTTCCACAGCCTTCCCAAAATGGCACCACCAACTGGGGACTAAATATTCAAACACCCATCTCCATTTCTGCCTCTTTCTTTCTCTCTCTCTCTTAAATAAATAGATAATAAATAAAATATATTTTAAAGGGGAGTCTTAGCAGCTAAGGCACTTGCCTTAAGCCTAAGGACCTAGGTTCGATTCCCCAGGACTCATGTAAGCCAGATGCACAAGGTGGTACGTGCATCTGGAGTTCGTTTGCAGTGGCTGAGGCCCTGGTGCCCCCATTATCTTTATTTGCTTCTCTCTCTCTCTCATAAATAAATAAATAAAATTTTTTTTTAAAGATCCATCCCAAGCACCCCAAGCCACAGGCCCGGCAGCAGCAGGGCGACTCCTGCTCAGCTCAGCCTCCTTTCCTTCTAGCGTGTTCTTGCACCTTCCTTGCCCCTGGTGGACTCCGGGCTGCTTGCAGTGCAACGTGTCCCATCTGAATGCTTCTCTTTTGGAACATAAGGACGGCGACAACTCCAGGAAGCTGGAGACCGCCCTGTAACATCAGCATGCTTCAGGCCAGGCCAGGGCTGTCGGTAGGGAGCTGGGTGCACACGCTCCAGCCCTTCCGAACGCCAACAACACATGTCATGCCACCTCTCCTGGGAACTTCCTGTAGTTGGAATTCCGGACACAGAAACCCAGCATGTGCTGCCCTAGGGGCTTGAGGCCGGCGTGTAAGGACACACCTGGGGAGGGCGGAGTGGCCAGGAGCCTCCCTGTTTGTGTTCTCCAAGCGCAGGACTGGGGCCTCACTTGCGCATCTGGACACAGCCTCCTGAGTCCCGGGATGCAGACTGTGGAGGAGGGGGGGAAGGGCAGGCAGGTCCAGCCCTGGCGGGCTGCTGGGGGTGGGGGGGGGTGAGGACGCTGGGTTGGTGAGGGGATTTTTCTGGTGCAACTTAAATCCTATCAGCAAGGCATCCAATTATACCACTTATCTGAAGCTGTAATTATTAAAATATCTCGAATTGTGATGCTAATAGCAAATTTGCTAAATGGAAATGAATTTTTAATATCATAATTTGCCTTTTCCTTTTTATCTGCTTCATATTTCTCAGTAGATGTCACTTTATAAGAGGGAGTGAAATATGGAGACAACTTCACACCCTTTCTGCTTAGGACATGTTTAGTTAAATTTCAGCACATCTCTGAATTTTTCAGAACTTGTCCAACATACCATGGGCCTGTGTTAATTTGTTCTAGTGACCACTGACCCTGTGGTAGTTTGAATAGAAGGCCCCCAATATATTCAGTGTTTCATTAGTTTGTAGTTTGGATCAGCAGCCACCTGGCTTGAGGAGGAGTCCCTGGGTGTATCTTGTATGGTGGTGGGGCTGAGATTTCATTCTAAAGAGATGCAAAGTGTGCCTAGCTGGAGTTCCTGAAGTGTGCTGTGGCTTTTGACCTTTAGGCTTGTGCTTCTCTCTGTCTGCTTGGGCCTGTGAAGGCAGGCCAGCTTCTTCTGCCATTATAGAACTTCCCCTGGATCTGTAAGCTTCAGTAAATCCCTTCCTTCCATAACTGTGCCTGGTCTGGAAGTTCCTCTCAGTGAACCTGAAACTGTTTGCTATAGACCCTCTACTCCAAGTCACTTCTCTTTGGGCAGAGGGGCTGGCCATGTTGCAAATTCATGATGTCATGTCATTCCATGTCATCCCAAAGGGACCCAGTGCAGCCAGGGCAAACCAGTCTACTATGACCACTAGCAAGGTCATCTTGGTCAGCAACAGAGGTGCGCGTCAGAGTGGTGTGCATGTTCCTGATTGCACAGACTCTCAAGCCCTTTCCACCCAGTTTTAGCATGCCTGACTGGGTTGTCCACTATGCCTGGAGGAGGCAGAGCAATGTGTGAGGTTGCTTTTCTTTCCTCAAGGACCTCAGCCCAGGTGGGCACCTCGCCACAGGTGTGCATGCCAGCACCCAGTGAAGCAAATCTGAATTTTGGCTTACAACCCTTTCCTGGCTAGACAAGAGTATAGGAGAGGGGTGGATTTCCTGGCATTCATGTGAGAGGGAATCAAGTAGCTTGGTTAGGTAGTTTAGGGTGACTGAATGAGTGTAAAAAGCAGAAATGTCCTCTTGTCTGCCCTTATCATCTCTACTTTATTAGAGATCAGAGAAGGATCTCTCCTCTCCCATCTCTTGACTAGGTCTCTAGGTCCTTAGATCTCTTTTCCCACAAACAACCTGAGCCCCTCCTGGAAGGGAGTTCCCCTTTCCTAGAATTTAAATCTGATCCTGGCATTGTGTTTAGTTAAGCTAAGCCCCAAAGCTTGGCATCATGCCTGGCTTCTTTGTGAGCCAATCCCTAGCCCAGACCAGTCAGCCCTCACTCTGGCTCACCTGAGCCTGTAGGTAAGGCCCACCTCAATAGGGTTGTAAGTGGATGCTTGGGGGGGGGGGGGCTCTCTCTGCTGGCTCCTGGGCCTGCCTTGTCTAGAGGGGAGAGCCCACCCTTACTCCCACACGGCTCTATCCACTTATGCCCTCCACATGGCACCAGCTCTCTGCACTTTTTTTTTCTCTCAATCTAATCAAGTCTCTCTAAACTTTACCATCTGGTCTATGGATTTTATTTCTTTAACTCCATAAGAGAAGAATCCGGCGTGCACTAAATTTATTGGCGCACTGGCATATTTGTGTATTGACAAAGAACCCCAAAATTCCTATTTCACATGTACCTTTATTGGAATTGCCCTGGGATTGTTCATCTTCCCTGCCAACTTGACTGCATTTAGGACTGTCTAGGACACATGCCTCTGGGTGAATCTGTGGAGGCTGCTGCCAGAGGGGCTTACCTGAGGAGGGAGGACCCACACTGAATGTGGTGGCACTGCTCCATGGGCCGGGCGAGAGCTGAGCACCCACATTTGTTCCTCTGCTTCCTGATGGGACTGCGTGGCGGCCACCCCTGCTCCCTCTCCAAGCTCACACTCGGCAGGGAACTGCACCCTCTCAATGCCGGGGTGGAGGTGGACTTCTCCTCCTGCCTGTCGCTTCTTATCAGGTGACCGCAATAATCAAAGTTATTACACACCTCAACCCTCTGACCTCTGAAGCTGTCTTCCCTAAAGGATGTGCAGCTTGTGGGGGTGCCTCCATGTAAGACTTCTGCAGAACCCCCACGCTACTCCTTAAGCTCTTTAAGTGTGCTTGTGGTGAGCCAGCCCAGCTCAGGGGAACCCTCCAGGGTGAGTGAATACATGTGGGCACATTCAGATTTGAAAGTCACCCTTGAAGC